>NC_053155.1:74974452-75274452 GCF_016835505.1 Polypterus senegalus
GTACATTTATATTTATTATATAGTAGTAAATTACTTATAACATTTTCAATCCAGCTTAATCCAATAAGGGTTGCAACGATAGGGCCTTTTCATACACTTAAAAGGAAATTTTGAATCACCAATTAGCCTAACCTGTATATTTTAGGGATTAGGGAAAACTAAGTTCCAAAAGACAAACTTACACAGACAAAAGGAAAATGTGTAAATAACACACAGAAAGCAATTAGGTGAAGTTGTAACTAGGTTCAGGAAACCACATGCATAACACAGCAGCAGTAACTGTTGTGCCACACTGTTATAGTTTATACGCACATTTATTGCTATGTTTACACAGCATTGGTGGTCAATTCAAGTCACAATCTTACTGATTTGCTTCACAATATTTAAAAAAAAAAAAAGTCTGACTTGTTTATTAATGACTTGTGACTTTACTTGGGCTGAAGATAAATGACTTAAAAAGTCTAATTTTATAGCACCACAATTATTTTTCAAACTGCATTCATTTAATTTATAATCTGTGAATATGCTATAAGTGCTGCATACCTGTATAAGACATTGGGACTAATCAGAATTTTGGACAGCAACAGCAATGGAGAGATCAGTGCCAGGGATGATCATTTTTGAATATTTTTTAGTTTACTGCAGACTACACTAAGAACTGGAATGATTTATCTGTAAGATCTAATGGTCAAAAATCACTGACAGAATAACAAAATCTTTACACTTAGTCATTTCAGGAAGACATGGACACTTGCTGTACAGCTGACCCCATATACTGTGATTGAGGTATCATTACTCCAACTACCACTTTAGCCGCAGAACCAGCAGCCTATTTCCTCAGTTAAATGCCAACTCTACTGATGTTGTTTCACAGTGCCACTCTCCCATGTTGTTTCAAGTAATCCACTTCTCACATCGGGTGTGAGCACAATGCACTCTATACGTTTTCTAAACTCTGTGACCTGTTAATTCAAGTGAGAAAACATTCTGCCACCATGTCATGAAAAGCAATTATTTAAAGAAGACCATCATAGGTACTTTATCATATACTGCAATTGATGTATTTTAAGTGCTATTTCCCCAAGTGCTATAAAAGGTTGTTGAAGTTATGGCTAATGTCACAGCCTTGTTCTGCAGCTTGCAACTGTTAGATTTTTCTGCTTTTAGAAGGGCCGAGACAGTTATGTTACGGTAGTTGGTTAGGTTCTTAACATAAACTCAGTGATGTTAGAGTTAACATTTTCAATTGAATCAGGATTAAATGAATTTACATGGCTTTAATTACAGGCATTGTAACCATCCTTTCTTGTACATTCTTTGTGTATTGTACCAGTAATGTATGGTTCTGTTCCAGTTGGTTTATTTTTTAAATAATTCATGACCTGTGAACGGAAAGTACAGACGCCACAGAACCTGTTTTAATTAATTAATAACCTTGGAAGGAATGCACACTATAGGACTACCAACTACAGAATTAGTTTTCAGCCTGAGAAAGGAGGGAGTATGGAGGTACTTAAAACATTAAATGCTTTGATCAGAGTCATTCATCATCAGGACAAGATGGCCAATATCACATGTCCCAAAACCCCAATGGGCATTTTAAACATAAATATTCTTGGCCTAGACAAGGCAAAAAAAACAGAAGGACAACACAGGAAGCAATATGTGATACAAAGAAACAAAAAACCATCCGATTTGGACAGAAAAAGTAACCTTCGAATTAACAACGATTGCTAAATCAATAGCCACCCAGGACAACAACATTTCTGATTTGCAGTAAGCTTTTCTAAACTGTTTATATCCAGACTTTACTATCAAATTCTTTTCTATTAAATTTTATTAAATTTGGTATTGTTATATGTTAATGCAAATACAAATAAATGCATGTCCTTATATTTTGTATTTTGGATTAAAGTGATTGGTTGGTAAGTAGCACATAACCAAAAGAGACCTACATTGTGTGTGTCGCAGCAAAACCATCGTGTTTGTTAGTGCAGTAAAATCTGTATCTGGAAAATTATTATTATTATTTTTTTTACATTAGGTATATTGCAAGGACAATCACAAAGCTTTTAGTGGGCAGTGGCTTAAAAAGAGGAGAGGGTGCACTTTAAGAGACTGAATTTGTAAATTTGAATCCTTGCATGCTTTATTTCTCTTTCATTTCCCTATAAATTTGCATGCAACCCCAGAGGCATTAGTGTTCAAAACCTTAGCAAAATATTTGTCTGTGATTACCAATTGCCAGATTATCAGAAAAGAAACTTGACCCCTACTACTACACATACATTTTCCTGTGATAACACATCTTAAGACGAAAGAGCATATATCACATGATAGCACATTGTAACTTAAATGTTATGCAAGAACACTTTCAGGTTCACCGACAAAAGTGCGATAGACATATGCGCCCCGAACAAACTGCGACGGACAAACGAGCGCCGACAAACCCACTAACTGGTTTTCGACAAATGCACACCAACAAATTTGCCACGACAAAATCGCAAGAGAGGCCAAGAGAGTGGGACGCCCTTGCTGCAATTCTTCCTACATATGCAGGGCATGATCTTAAGGACTATCTGCGTGCCGTGCTGATGGCATGCCGCGTCTCACAATATTGACTTCTAAAAGAAACATTATTATATATGCTTTAAACTAGTAATTCATATTTAATGAAACTTTCGCGATTTTGTTGGCGCGCATATGTCTATCGCACAAATGTCGGGTCACACACTTTCATTTTATGCTGCATGATTTTTGACTTAAATGCACAATGAGTATGATGTTAAGGAACAACAAAATTCTTTACAATGAATTCCATTTTCCGTTGCCACACTTGCCCAGCACTTTACAGAATTTCAGAATATTATATAATTATGCCAAAAATATTTGCACAATTAATTGTATATTAATCATAATTATAATTGTAACTGCCTTGATATACTAATCATGGGAAGTGGCAATTACTGCATTCCATTTTGTATCACTGTTTAAGATATGGAGCTTTCCAAGTTACAAACTGTTGAAACAGGAAATTAGCGTTGTAGTCAAGCACACACACATTCACCATAAGCACTATTGCATTGGAGAATCAGAGGCACTCAGATCACAGGAATAATTACATCTTAAACACATTTGTAGTATATGTGTGTGTATGTATATACACATATATATACATATATGTACATACACATTTTTTTTTTTTTAAAGTGTGAATATATTTATTTTCTGTTTGCATTAGATCCAAAAAAAGTGAAACAAAAGTAATGTTGAAACTAGGTCACACTTTACTTTAAAGACAAAAAAGTGCCAAAATGAAGAGACTCATTCATAAATTGGAAATATTTTTGTATTTAAAAGTGCATTGTGCAAACTGTTAAACCATTTCATGCAAACATTTATGCAGCCATTTGAAATTCATCCACAGTCCAGTAAGCTGCACAAAGGCCCTGTAATCTTTGGTCTCGGATACAGATTACCTGTTTATGCTAACACATGTCCATATACAATAGGATATCAAACGTAAAATCAGGTAAAAGTAGTCTCTGTGTTTTATTAATCAAAACACAAAGCTTCAATTAGAACGGTGTGCAACCGTGGCTTTAAAAAATTATTCAACCTTGGGGTAAGAGAAGACAGCCCCTCAGCAACTATTCTTCAGAAGTTATGTTTCTGTTAATTTATTCAAAATGGATCTGAAACAAGTAGCTGTTTACACAGCTACAAATTGTGATTAAGTACAGTAGAACTATGGAAGCATGCCAGATCATAACAGTTAATTTTATTGATGAGCAATATATGCTAAAAAGCACATGCTTGTAATGCAGCTTCCTTAAATCTACATTTTTTTATAGACCTTTCTCAAGAATGGAGACGCAACATGCTGAAAGTTTTACATCTTTAGTTCAGCCGAACTACTTCTTGAATATCTGTGATAATCAGAACAGTCTAACGGACTCTTCCTCTTTGTTCAAAGTGGAAATGAACACTGGCAGTGCCTTCATCCATTTACTGATGTATTTACAAATACATCAAATGTATGTAAAGAATTAATATTTACAGTGTTGAACCTTCCTCTTTACTTCTGCAAATCAATGGCATGCTGGGTATCAGTTTCTGAGCCAAATCCTGACTGATGTTGATCCATTATTGCCTTGTTAGTGCAATTGTGGGTTTCTGCTTGCCCACTTGTTTTTTGGGAATTGACCACAGGTTCTCAATGGGATTAAGATCTGCGTAGCTTCCTGGCCATGGGTCTAAACTTTCAAAGTTATGATCTCCGAGCCACTTCATTATCACTTTTGCCTTGTGACATGGTGCTCCACCATGCTGGTAAATACACAAATCATCACCAAATTGCGTCTGGATTGATGGGAGAAGTTGTTCTTGGAGGATGTTTTGATACCACTCTTTATTTATGGCAATGATCTTAGGCAGAATTGTGAGTGGGCCTACTCCTTTGGATGAGAAGCAACTCCACACATGGATTGCCTCGGGATGCTTCGCGGTTGGCCCAACACAGGACTTGTAGCAGCGTTCACCTTATCTTTTTCAGGACAATCGATTTTCCAGATGTCCCAAACAGACGGAAGGAGGATTCATAAAAAAAAAAAATACCTTTACATCAGTCCGCTGCTCTCCAGTCCTTGTACTTCCTGCAGAATTTCAGTCTGCCCTTGATGTTTTACTTGGAAAGAAATAGCTCTTTTGCTGCCCTACTTGGCACAAAGTCATTGTCCAAAATTCTTTGCCTCACTGTGCATGCAGATGCACTCACACCCACCAGCTGGCAAACTGAGCACGGTCTGCACTATGCAATATAAATATATTTTGGTTGTTGGAGAAATGGTGAAAACTACTTTTTTCATTAAGCCTCGTTTCAGATAGGAACATTACAGAAAATATATGACAGCATGCAATTATGAAAATAATTTTATTTTTCTTGTATGCCATATGTATTATGGATTCATAGTTTTGTATATCTTTATTAATGTATGTATTTTAAGGAAATTTTATTTATTTTATTATTTGATGATACTGAGCAACAAGTCCACAGAACCCGATTTTGTTAGATGAAAAATGAACAGTTATCACCGAAGGCCTATAGTTTAATTGTAAAAATACACTTTAATATAGAACATAAGGCTTCTATTTAGCTGGTTATTCAGAAGCTTGGTGTAAAAAGTTTTTTTAAGGGGATAAAGAAAAAGGAATTGATATTGAATCGTCCGATCAAGTAACATGAAAATCTGTGATCGGTATCAGCTTTAAAAAACCTGATCCGAGCATCCCTAAAAGAAAGAAATTAAATTTAAAATGAGCGTTGATTATGATACTATACACTGAAGTGGGTAGGAAGGTGGCAAAGCCATGGTGCTGCTGCCTCGCAACAAGGAGGCAGGGATTTGGATGTTCTCCCAGTGTCCATAAGGGTTTCTCCCAGGTGTAACCAGTTTCCTTTAACATTCCAAAGACATGTAGGTTAAGTGGACTGACGATCATAGGAGTGCGAGTGTGTGTAAATGTGTCTGTGTGTATTCCCTGCCATGGACTGGCCCCTTGTCCAAGGATTATTCCTATCTTGTGGCCAACTCTTGCTAGGAAAGGCTCCAGCTTCCTCACAACCCTACTTTGAATATAGTGGGTATGGAAAATAAATGGATTGATGGATACAAATTGTAAATTTTATCACTAGTCTGCGGAAGACATACAAGCAAAACTTTAACTGTACTATCTGCCAGAGATTTGGGGGATATTTACTTTTAATATTATGTGTATTAGACACACAGCACTTATGTGGAAACCATGAAAAATAAATATTACATATGCAATTTATTAAAAAAAAATATATATATATATATATATATATACATACATACATACACACACACATATATACCAGTCGATGTTACTTCTTATTAAAAATGGTTTTCTCTTAGAAAGTCTTTTCTTATTTTACACATATGTTAGTATATATCATATATTAACATCACTAGATTAACTGCAAATAGTGCTGAAAACGTAAGCACTTTTTTACTCAAGTATTCTCATCCGTGACCTGACTTGCTTGAATAAAACAAGTGACTTGACTTTCTTCGCTTGAATACAATTCTAATAATTTGAGACTTGAAACCTGAAGGACAGGACTTTGTTACATAGTATACTTAAAGTTTTTTCACAGACTAGTAATAAAAATACAGTAAGAACGGACAATAAATATTAACAGATACTATAGTGTAGCACATCTAAATGAGGGAGTTAAAATGAAGGCTAGATTAATTACATTTAATACAGCACTATTCAAACCTCAGTAAATGGAATTCTAAAATTAGTCATAAAGTGGCAAGTTCTATTTAATAATAAGAATACAGTGATCCCTTGCTATATCGAGCTTCGACTTTCGCGGCTTCACTCCATCACGGATTTTAAATGTAAGCATATCTAAATATATATCACGGATTATTTGCTGGTTCGCGGATTTCTGCGGACAATGGGTCTTTTAATTTATGGTACATGCTTCCTCAGTTTGTTTGCCTAGTTGATTTCATACAAGGGACGCTATTGGCAGATGGCGTAGAAGCTACCCAATCACAGCATGTATTACGTATTAACTAAAACTCCTCAATGATATACGATATGCTTCCCGTGCGGTGCTTGATTGTTTGCGTTTCTCTGTCTCTCTCACTCTCTCTGCCTGACGGAGGGGGTGTGAGCAGAGGGGCTGTTTGCACAGAGGCTGTTTACCTAGAGGATACGGATGCTCCTCTAAAAAATGCCGCTTTATCGCGGTGCTTCGGCATACTTAAAAGCCTAAAAGCACGTATTGATTTTTTGATTGTTTGCTTTTCTCTCGCTCTCTCTCTCTGACATTCTCTGCTCCTGACACGCATTCTTTGAAGAGGAAGATATGTTTGCATTCTTTCAATTGTGAGAAAGAACTGTCATATCTGTCTTGTCATGGAGCACAGTTTAAACTTTTGACTAAAGTTTGTTATTTCATGTCTAGAGGGCTCTTATAATGTTAACAGTGTGGGAGAGTTTAAAAGGGCCTAAAATATATAAAAATAACCATACAAACATACGGTTTCTACTTCACAGATTTTCACCTATCGCGGGAGGTTCTGGAACGCAACCCCCGCGATCGAGGATGGATTACTGTACATTATATTTATAACAGGTAGACTTAAACTTGAGGCACATCTAAAAAAGGAGGGAAGACTTGGAAAATGAAAGCAATGTAACATTTGAAATTTGTGTAAATCTGACTTGTCAATTAAGTCAAAATTCTAAAAGCTATGCAAGGCTTAATGTATTCAAATGCATTTTAATATTATTCTAATATAATGCCGAACATGAGACTCCACAAATTGACATTGTGATTTTGTATTTTGTCGTGGATACTTTTTTATACTTACGTTGTTAGAAGAAAGGCTCCTTCCGTACATCTATCCATTGCTTTTCTGGCTGCAGGTTTTGCTGCAAACTCTACAAAGCCTTTACCAGTTGGTCTACCACGGTCATCAACTACTACAATTGCTCTTTCAACTGGACCAAATTGTGAAAATGCTTGTTCAAGCAACTCATTGGAAACAACTGGTGAAAGATTTTTGACAGTCAGAGCAGAACCATGAGTAGCAAAACGAATACGTAATGGCCTGTTTTTCAGAATAGTTCCATCCAGTTCTGCTTTAGCAATTTCTGCTAATGTCCTAGTCTCCTGTGGATTAAAACAAAATATTAATTTCTTAATATTTTAAGCTTAACTTTCAAAAATGTGTTATTCTACAGGCATAGCAAGCATGATCTACTTTATCCAGTAAGTTTAACTCCAAGTCACACCAAGATTATAAATAAACTATAATAATATATATACCCAACGTAACAATAAAAAAGTATCACTTTCAACAAGGGATATAGAAAACATTAAATAGCAAACTAGTTGCTCTTTCACATAATTATTTCAAAATGAAGATTATGATTTTAAATATGTTCACCCATCCCTTTTTCAAACCGGCCTAATCAAAATGTACGAGTCTCAAGGGGTAGAAATATATCAAATATAACCAACACTGCTATGGTGAACACTTCAGAACTGAACACACTTCCTACTGGGATTTTACCAAAATTAGCAAGTTCAATCATGTCAAGTGAAAATGATTACTAATTTAGTTCAAGAACCTTTAAAGATGCTGCTTGGCATTCAAGACAAACAAAATTTTGCAGTGCTAATAAACAAAGATGGTTTGGGCATGTCTTTATGCAAAGACAACTTTTTGCATTTCAATCTCCAGAAATACATACATTTGTAAATTCATCAGCAATTTCCACTAATTGGTCCAAATACACTTATATGGATTACCCTTTAATTACATTAATACACCATCATAAATTACCTTCTAAAGTATTTTTTTTTAATCTTTAAAAATACAGTACCTGTTATTGCATTTTAAAATGAAGTCCAAAGGGCACAAATTCAAACATGAAAACAACAAGCCAAAAAAAAAAAATGAGTGTGGATCAGCATCCCAATACTACAGAAATGTTGTTAAACAGCATATTCATATTGCCATTTAAAAAAATCCGTCCAGGCCCACACCTTCAACCACAGCTCAGTGGCCCGAGCTATAGGGGCCCGCCCTTTAAAAATATACACACATATTTGAAACACGAAAGGGGCCCGAACTCTGTCAGCTGCCTGGGGCCCAGAATTTCCTAGGTGCAGGCATGGTCCGGCAGTGCTCCACACATCATTGGCTGTCTCCATCTACAGTAACCTTATAACCCTAAAAGACTTTTGCAGCTCAAGAATGTTACAATATGTATTTTAATTGTTTCTAGAAGATATGGATAGATATACCCTCAAGTTCATGTTTACTCTCATGTGTTCAAGGTATAATAACTTTCATTCAGGTGTCCTTAGAATGGTAAAAGTAATGCAATATCAACAAAAGGCACACTGTATGCGAGTTGCCAGTTGCCATGAGGACAGAAATCTCCGAAAATAATGGTGCAAGTTTTAAAGATCTGTAATGGAAGGATTTTTCTAAAGAGAGGGGGGGGGATCAAGAGAGCAGATGGGCGTTGGTCGCTCAGCGCAAAAACCAGCTTCAAGAAGGAAAAGTACTGGGAATATGGCCAGAGGGTCATGCTGACTTGTTTTTCACTTCAAGGGGTTTCACTACGCAATTCTTATTTTTGTGTGCCTCCTGGTACCAGGTGTCGTCATCATCAGGACCAAGTGCAAAACAACACCGCGTCCGTGGAAAGGTGTGTGTGCTGAAACTAATCACTTCTGTATACACTGCTTACACGTAAGCCGCTTTGGGCAAGGACGCTCAATTAGTATATAAGGGAAGGTTCCGCCCTCAGTTTCTTTGGAGGCTCAACCGTGGGGACAGCGCACCGCCCGGTAAATGAAAGGCAAAATGAGTTGGTCCTTTGACAAGACTGACAAGCGGGCCCCCTCAGTCTACTGGTCTGGGATGATGGCTCTATGTCTTTTTGTAGGACTGTAAGTATTGTTTTGTTTTGTATGTCTGCATTATATGTGTTTGATTATTATAGTTGATTAAGTAAATAAAATAGAAGTATTGGACCTCTTCTCTCTGATTCTTTGCCTACTTATGTTCATATCCCTGGAACCATTTTCCCGTAACAAAACATTTTGGCGTCACTTGCAGGATTTTGGGGAATCTGGTAAAATATTGAACTATTGAGTGAGGCAAAAGGAAATCAGAGATGTCTAAGAAAAGGATAAAAACCCTGGCACGGTTCCTTTACCTCTTCCCGGCTGGGAGGAAACGGTATGGGAAGACTGCGCTAGAGAATTGAGACGTGGGGGGGGATTAGCACAATATTGGCAAAGTTTAGGCCCACCAACACCAGTGAATGTACTAGCCGCGCTTAAGAAAATGCAAATGGACTTGGTGGGTGCGTTAGGGCGGGCCTCGATGGCGAATCCCAGGTAGCTGTATTATTGCCGCGGGTACAGCGGGCCGAGGGGATGACGGAAAAGGCAGCCTTATGCATAGCCAAGATAAATACCTGGCTAAAAATTTGCGAGCAGCTAGCAGTATACGTAGCAATGTATAAAGAGAATGCCATATAGATTAAGCAACGATCGCTCAGTGTTAAAGTGTGTGGTGGCGCAGTAGTTAGCACTTATGCCATGATTCGAGTTTATTTGTGATTTATGTTGAAGCTTACATGTTGTTTGTTTTGAGTTAATATTCTCAATGACAGTTTAGTCTTTTTGACGAGAGTGCCGTCTTGCTGTAGTATCGAACCGCGTGATTTCTTGATAGTTGGATTTGCCCTAATTGTCGCAGGAATGGATCGCCACGGAAGCAATTCCTCGTTGTCGCCGAGTCATTTCGCCAATGGAGTCTCCTTGATCTAGAAACCAGCGCCGTTTCGAGCTGAGTAGAATCGTGTTAGAGTTAACATCCGTTAACGTCATGAGAGGCTGTTTTATATTATAGTCTGATAAGTAAAGCAGCCTTCAGAAAAATGTAGGAGGATAGCACCAAAAAGAATAACAAGCGTTGAGAAGAATATAATGCTCGAAAAAGAAAAAGTACACTGTATTTAACATCAAAGGTACCTGGCGCTCGCTAATGTCTGTGTATATGAATATGTCTGTGCTGAACTTATTCAATGTGTGTGCCTGTATACTATGTGTATGCCTGAGCATTAATTGTTCTTTGTGTGTGTGTAAATATGTTTGTGCTAAAAATGTGTGAGCGTGCCTGTTATTTGTTCTGTGGGTGCGTGCGTGTGTTTGGGAGTAAGAAAGCAAAAACATGGAGACTTCTGGGTAATGTAGTTCAACTATGATTTGCTGAAGCTGCCGTGTGCATATAAACGTCCAGAGCTCTGAGTAAATATGGGTTAAAATAAATGTGAGTATGAGTAACATTTGATAAAATGAAGAATGCAATCACTTTTAGTAATAAGTGATAATAAGTAACAAAACTGAGGTAAAGTTGAATGTGTTAAAACAATGGTTTTGGGTGATTTTGTGTATGTTATATAGTGTATTAGAGGGATCCCTATGTGTGTGTATGTTAAATAGGTTTCAGTGTGCTTAAAAGAATGTGTAAAAATATGTGTTGTTTGCAAGAATTAAATAATTGGTATTATTGTGAATGTAAATGTTGAGATTAAAAGAGCTCTTAATTCTAAATTAAAAAAAAGATTTGAACAGGTGGTGTAAAAAGGTCTCCAGATTAAGCATATTATATGAGCACCCCTTTTATTTGAGTACTGGCCAGACTCTGATAAAAGGGAGGATTTTAATTAAAATGAGTAAATTTCGATTGAAGGAGACATTCTTTTACCAAAATGAAGCAGGTTATTGGTAATACTCCTTTCAAAGCCTATGTTGATTAGTGCTGCTTAGAAAACAAAATTTACTGTATATTGAGAGGCAGAGCACAAGGAAAGCTGCTATAATGTGAGGGTTACTTGTATGTGGTAATGAAGGTAAGTGTAAGTGACAATATGGTGTGCATTTGTTTGGTGATGGTCAAATGCGACAATGGTATGAAGAATGGCATGTGGCAGTATAAAAACAGCCAATGCCAAACTGTAAGTGAAAGAAAGGGAATAAGGAGGGTTAACTAAGAGAAAAACAGACTGTGCTCTTTGGAGTCAACATTCTGAAAACGTGTAATAAAACATCTGGAAGATAACAATGAAAGAATGTGCAAGATCAACTGTCTTTGACAGAAGGTTATGGGGAAAAGAAAATCAGTGTATATAATTGAAGTAGATTTGAAGTATTTTCTTAGTTTACCTGATAAACAAGTGGGTTCTTCATTCTAAATATGGGTAGAAATGTGCAAATTTCTTAGAGGGCTTTATAGTAAATAAAGACACATTTTGCATTATAGGGCATTTTGATATATTGATTTCTTTCCTCATTTCCTTTGTGTGTAATATTGACATGTTTGTGTGAAATACAGTGGAATACTGGGATCACACAAAACTAATGGAAGGCTCACTTTTATACATGTATAGAAACTTTAAAATGAACACCTTGTGTAAAAAGAAAAATGTTTTAGGACTTTGCATAACTGAACAATGGTTTGTGATTAGATACATGGGGGAAGAAGTGTGGAGCCTAACCTTTTTGTTATTCAATGTCACCAAGGAAAAGATTGAGAATTTACCTGTCTAGATTGTGGATTTCTTTCTTGACTCTGCTTGATATGTTATGTTTAATTTTGTTTAAATTTTACATTTTGAAACCAGTTTAAATCTTGGAACAAATGCAGATAATTTGAATATTATGTCAATATTATTGGGACCAATTTTTGTAATGATTTATTATTGAGTACTTTTCCTTTTGTAATACATTGATTGACTTTATTTTAATAATGACTTGGGACATGTTTTTTTAATTGAGTGGAAATTGCAACGCAGCCAAACTGGAAACAGCTATAAAGGAGGACTTGAACTTTGTGCTTATCAATCTAAATTTTTACTCTGATTGTTTAAAGACAAATTGACTCAGACAAGCACAGACTGGATTGAACTGACCATTTGTTTCACTGCTAGCAATATTTTTAATAGGGGTACCCCCAACGAAACAGATCTGACATCTTATGACATATTGTTTTTTGGATCCATAAGTAGCTACCAATGAAGAATTAATATGCTGACTATTTAAATGAGCGCTTTTAAGTCTTTACGTCTGCAGGTGAAAGCTGTTTTTTCCTAGTGCATCGTAGATGACAGCATTTGAAGTTGAACCAGAGATTGGGCTGTGATAAAGGTCTGCAGATAAACTAATTATCTGACTCCAAGGAGAACCCAGCCATACCAAAGAGGGAATCAAGTCATGAATCAGGCCATCGATCAGCTGACTACTGGACAACGCGACTTGATTCCAGTTCCAGACATCATGGATACCTGCTGCCAAGAGCTCAACTATGCTGGTGATGTTTGAGCCCAAAAGATCATCGTGGATTCCGAATCATAGATGACATCTGCCTACTTGGGTCCTTTTGCTTGGGATGTTGGACCCCAACACCTGCTTTGGTCCTTATTAGAGAAGAAAATCTGTCACACTTTTACTCTGCAGGGCTCAATGTTCTTGATGGAGCCTGCTTTGACTGTCCACTTGTTTGACAAATGGCAACATCTTTTGGGTTAAAAGTATTTGAACTGTGAAAGATATAGAAGGGAAAGCTAATTATTTGTAGACAAAGCAGAATATAGGGATTCCCAAATAATATGTATTTAATGAATGTTTGTATTAATGGGAATACTATATAATTTGTATTTTTAGATAAATGTTTTGATATGCCTTCTGATATTTTGTATGAGATAATAAGTCACCTTTAAGGACCAATGATTTGGTTATTTGTAAAGTTAATCAGAATTGAATCTAATCTAACATAAGGGATCTATTAGAGATTGTTAAGTGATTGTCATTGAAGGGACAATGCACTATTACTAGTCAGGGTCAGTCCAGTTTAGATATTCTAGGTTATTGATTGTAGTGTTATAGCAAATAATGTAGAACTTTACATTTAGGTACATTTAATTAATTGAAAAGAATAATAGTAAGCATATGGGATGACACACATGACTAGTACTTTGGGGATAAGGGACACATACTATAGGTCAGGACATCTATAGCTTTTAGAAGAGGATAAAACAGTTTAGGCTAGCATGTTGATGGTGATACAGGTCAAATGATTAACATCATGGCTTGATGAGTATATGTTATGGAAATCAGTGAAATGAAGTAATAATTTGGCCCATAGGAGATGGAGTGTCCTATACATACAGAGTGTGAGGTCCGTGAATTAAAAAGCCCAAATGAAGTTTGAAGATCTCTGAAGATATGAATAAGCTTGGGTACAACCCTTGAAATTGAAATTGAAATAAATGTGACCTCAAAAATGACCCAGTGATTTGCATTTTGGAAGTAGTGCTGACATCTTCCGAAGGGAGGATTGACACCTACTGTCCACAAGATGGCTGAATTAATGTGATAAAGGTGGCTCAAGGTTGAGACCACAGCTGGGTGTATATTTGGGCAATTTTATGAATGAGTGTATTAAGATGTGAGCATGGTGAGGTGTGTAAGGACTTTATCTCCGATTATCATTGTGCACAGCGGTGGCAACCTAAAACTGAGAACTTTTGAGTTATTTAAGATAAATATTTATGCCATCTGTATCATCACCAATAATATTAATTAGTATTAACTTTATTTGAACCTGGGTATTATGGGGGTTCATGTTAGTGAAGCAGAAATTACTCTCTTAATAGTACGTTGTTGCTTATTACTAGTTTCCTAATTAGTTATTGCTAGAATTGCTGTCAAACAGGTGTGCATCCAATTTCTTGAACCATGGACACCTTCAGTTAAAGATTTTATTCTTTTCTTAATGACAATGTGGATGATGAAATACCAAATCAGAAGAAACTCCTTGGGTGAAGTGCTAGTAACCGCTCCCCAGGAGGTGACCCTCACGCGCAAAGTACCTGGGTTGAAGAAAAATTGTAATTTCACTGGAAAAATATTTCTCCAAGCGAAGAAAAAGCATTTATTATGGACAATTGTTTTATTATTATTGCTTTAATGACTATATTTAACTGTTATGTATTTTGTGCTTTACGAAAAATTGCAATCAGAACAAGAAGGGCAAGAGCGCTGGGTTTGCGCTGAGCGAGGGGCCGAATGTAATGGAAGGATTTTTCTAAAGAGAGGGGGGGGATCAAGAGAGCAGATGGGCGTTGGTCGCTCAGCGCAAAAACCAGCTTCAAGAAGGAAAAGTACTGGGAATATGGCCAGAGGGTCATGCTGACTTGTTTTTCACTTCAAGGGGCTTCACTACGCAATTCTTATTTTTGTGTGCCTCCTGGTACCAGGTGTCGTCATCATCAGGACCAAGTGCAAAACAACACCGCGTCCCGTGGAAAGGTGTGTGTGCTGAAACTAATCACTTCTGTATACACTGCTTACACGTAAGCCGCTTTGGGCAAGGACGCTCAATTAGTATATAAGGGAAGGTTCGCCCTCAGTTTCTTTGGAGGCTCAACCGTGGGGACAGCGCGCACCGCCCGGTAAATGAAAGGCAAAATGAGTTGGTCCTTTGACAAGACTGACAAGCGGGCCCCCTCAGTCTACTGGTCTGGGATGATGGCTCTATGTCTTTTTGTATGTCTGTAAGTATTGTTTTGTTTTGTATGTCTGCATTATATGTGTTTGATTATTATAGTTGATTAAGTAAATAAAATAGAAGTATTGGACCTCTTCTCTCTGATTCTTTGCCTACTTATGTTCATATCCCTGGAACCATTTTCCCGTAACAAAACAAGATACTATACCATTTGTCAACAGCTAGGAGTGCGAAAGACGAAAGCATGAAACAGCTGATGCCTTTAGTATAATACTGAGCATGTTATACATATCCTGAACACGAGGTAGATTAGTGTTATTAATGATCTCTGCCAACTATGATTTTATGCTTTTAAGCGGAGATGCTACCATACGTAATGTCTCCAACAAGGATAAATTCCACAGTGCATTCAAATTAGTGAAAATGGGGAAATCCAAGCTTAATAATGTTTGACTAAGGCATTAGTGAGCCTTCTTAACACTTGCCAAAATTAGTTGTGTTGACTGGTAACAAGAGACAAAAGTCTGAAGAAGTTATTGTAAACAGTTTGGAGTCAGCGGTATGGAGAGCTAGGGTTGTGGATGTGCACTGTGAGAAATGCTGGCCGAGTCTAATGAGTCTAAAATTCACAGAATGCCTATGCGCCATCAGTTTGGCTTCAAGTAACAAAGGCGGCTTCCTGGTGTTATCTACCGCACTTGAAATGATAATATGAAAGTATTTCTTCAGGTATACCAGGCATCCCCAATGCACTCCTTAAAATATTTTAAGGTTATGATGGTCACTTCACTATGGCACTATCTTGTTGTTTGGTTTTTCTTTTGACACTGCTATTTTGTTCTAGGTTTGCATGACCATTGTTCATGTTGGTTATGCCAACTATGTTTGTTGGTAGTCTCATGATTGGACATCATTCTTATGAATGACTTTATGATGTACTCCTTATTCAAAATCTTGGCACAACAAGTACTTCATCCTTTGATTTAGAAACCAAAATATCTTTTGTGCTTTAGTCAGGGGAAAGTAAATGTAGTTAACACAAGGACTTTTCTTGCTACTCTAAACTCTGGTGTATTGGACTTTTGGCAAATGGTACCTTAGGATTACATTTTGACACCTCCCTTAGTGTTAGAAGATAGTATATTCCAACAAGACTTTAAATGGTAAAACATTTAAAAATTCCATTGTTTCTTTATAGGCGTCTTGTGTTCTCCCGTATCCCAAGAAAACATGAGCCACCTGCTTCAGTCACATCTGGTGATGTTTTCCCATCACACCACCTTGTTTGAACGCCACAGAATCAGATCTATATGAATAAGAATAAACCGACAAGAAGTTGCAAGAGATTGAAGACGAGATGAAAAAAGATTCAGAATGTGAAAGACTTAAAGAAGAAAATATACTGAACGGGTAAGCTGTGCTTACGGCAACTGCCATAAGGGAATTAATGGAAACTGGAAATCTAATTCTATTTTTCACCACTGGGACATGTGGTTAGAATTTTGGTAGAAAGGAAATGTCACAATATGATTTGTAAAAAGTGATGAAAGATTTGCACTCACATGCAAGAGCAATTGCTAGACTTGCACCCTCCCAGTGTACTAGAGCTAATTGCCGGGCTGCCAGCAGAGCTTCAACATGAACGGTGGGTGGGGGGAGAGTAGGGCAAGACTTCTCAATAGGAGAAGGTACAGACTTTATCTACCTTCAATTATTACAGGAAATCTAAGTTCTCTGGTGAATAAAATAAATGACCTCTCAGTGTTGAGTAGGCGCCAAAGGGAATACAAACCCAGCAGTCTCTTCTGCTTCACTGAGACGTGGCTTACAGCTGAAACTCCATGCTCCACAGTTGCACTGGATGGATTTAAAATTGTGCAGGTGGAAAGTAGCAGGTGTAAAAGCAGCAAGAGGAAAGTAAGTAGACTTACAGTTTTTGTCAATGAAAATAAGTGCCATCCCACAACAAACACAGTATATTATGTAATGAGTAAATTCAATGTTGACCATCCAAGTGTTTTTATCACAATTTTTGTGGACTTCAACCATGTTTTATTTTCCTCCACATTCACAAATTTTTACCAGTTTGTGGACTGTCCAACAAGAGAAAACAGAACCCTAGACTTATATTAAAGAGGAATCAACTCTGTTGCTTTGCCACCTTTAGGCTAATTCAACCATAATTTGGTACAGCTCATACCTACATATAAACCCACTCTCCAGAGGCTGCCAGCCACCTCCAGGATCATGCAGAAATGGACAATGGATATTGAAGAGGCTCTGAAGAGTGCTTTTGAAAACAATGAATAGGATATGCTTTGCGAGTCACTCAGCCAGAACAGAGACAGACTCTGCCACTGTGACACAGACTACATCATGTTTTGTGTGAATAACAGTCTCCACAAAAACATTGTGTCGCTTTCTATACAATATGCCATTGATCACAAAAGAACTGAAAGCCCTACTCAGTATGAAGAAGGCATCCTTCATGAGGGTAAAGTAAAAACTGAATTAGTTCTTAGCACAAGTTACAACAAAACAGCATGAAGGAAGTGTGGAGCAGGATGAAGACTATCACTGGCTACAAGCAGGAAGAGGAGAACATGGAGAGGAAGGTAACAAGAGCAGAGCTAATGAATGAACTGAACAAGTTCTTCAACAGGTTTGACTCACTCTTGTCAGTTCAGCCCACCCCACATATGGCTAGCCTCTGTGAGGAGGTGGTTCTGGAATCCCAACTACCATCTGCACCCTACACTATCTTCCCTACAAAGACATCACACCTGAGGTTTCCAGCACCACCCTACCCCCAGGAATTTGTGTCTCTGTTGATCAAGTGAGGAGAGAGCTTTTGAAAACTCTGCATAAACACTGCTTCAGGGCAGATGGAATCAGCCCCAGAGTGCAGAAAGCATGTGCCAGTCAGCTCTGCTGATTCTTCAGCACCGGTTCTCTCTTTCCCTGAATTTGCAGAAGGTTCCCTAGCTATGGAAAACATCATATGTGGTCCCAGTGCCAAATAAAGAATATTCCAGTGATACCAAGGACTTCAGACCATTTGCTCTTACTTCATACATAATGAAGAACTTTGAAAGGCTGGTCCTAATACAGCTACAATCCCTAGCTTCAGAACATCTGGATTCTATGCAGTTTGCCTATCAGACACATAGGTGTCGAGGATGCTCGCAGCTACATGCTCCATAGAGCTTAATCCTACCTGGACAAAGCCCACACCACAGTCAGGATAAAGTTCGAGATTTCCATTCTGCCACATCAACTGGGGGCAAAGATCAAGGCTTTGAATCTTGATGCCCCCTACAATCTCCTGGACCATGGACTACCTGACCAACAAACCAGCAGTTTGTGAGGTTGTGGGACAGTGTGTCAGAAACAGTATAATATTGTGGATCACTTCAGCAAACTGTCCTATCTCCCTTCCTGTTCACCCTGTACACAACAAACTTCCAGCGCAATACCAATGCTCGCCATCTACAGAGATTTTCAGATGATTCATTCATCATAGGCTGAATTAATAATAGACACAAGTCTCAGTACAGGAAAGTTTTGGAGGACTTCATATCATGGTGTGAGGACAACAATTTGCAACTCAACTTCAGCAAGACAAAGGTGCTGGTGGTGGACTTCAGTAATACCAAGGAGACTCAAAGACCTGTCACCATTCAGGGGTAGAGCATGTAAGTGGTGTACAGCTACAAATACCTGGGTGTAAAATAAACAACAAACTGGAAACGTTCTATCAGTCCATAGTAGTTAGGGTGTTGTTCTACACTGCAGTCTCCTAGAGAAACAACCTACACTCAAAAGCAGCACAACACCCAAATTAACCTATTAGGAAAGCATGCCCCATCACTGGGTGAACACTGAACACAATGGAATCTGTTGTAGAAAAGAGGAAGAATGCAAAATTAAATACCATTATGAAAAATCCCCGCCATCCCCTGCAGGAGGTGCTCTCTTAGAGCACTTTTAGTCAAAGGCTCATTCTACCATGGTGTGCTAAGAAATGCCTCTGGTGGTCTTTTCTGCCCACTGCTATCAGGCAATTCAATGCTTTTTCCCAGGGCAACTGTTAAGTTTATTTTGAAATACAGTAATCCCTCGCTATATTGCACTTCGACTTTCGCAGCTTCACTCTATCGCGGATTTTATATGCAAGCATATCTAAATATATAAACGCAGATTTTTCGCTGTTTCGCGGGTTTCTGCAGACAATGGGTCTTTTTACTTCTGGTACATTCTTCCTTAGTTGGTTTGCCCAGTTGATTTTATACAAGGGATGGTACTGGTGGATGGCTGAGAAGCTAACTAATCAGATCACGCAGTTAAATTCCCATATGCTGATTGGCTCAGCGACGGAGTGGCGAATTCGATTCCGCAGAGTTAACCAGGAAGTCTCATCTCGTTTATTCAGCATCAACGTGTTTCGCTGTGTAAAGAGTTAACTTTTATGCTCTTTTGTGTTTATCTTTGTGTGTAGTCAAGCCCTTCATTATGGCCCCAAAACGATCTGCTCCTGCTACTGCTCCAGGGGCCGTGCCCAAGCACCAATAGAAGATGCTAATGACTGCAGAAAAGGTAAAAGTTTTGGATATGTTGAAGGAAGGGAAAAGCTACACCGCTGTAAGACGCCATTACGGCATCAATGAGTCCGCGATTCTTTTTATTTAAAAAGGAGGAAAAGAATATAAGATCTACAGCCGCAGTGTCCTTTAACCAGGGCGCAAAACGAGTTTTAAGTGGACGTAATAAGGCAGTACTCCAGATGGAATCTACTTTAGGGATTTGGATTGAAGGCTGCCAGAAGAAGAACAACGGCGGTGCTACACAGTCGCCTGAAGAGGCTCCTTTAGAAGAGCTGTAATGCTCTCCTTTGTTGTGCAGTAAAACTAAACTCATCGTTATCGGACAAGTCTTCTTGTCATTGTTGGTGAGTAACCATAATTAATTTTCTACGTACAGTACCTAGTACATGTACATACGTTTAGTGTCACTGTACACACATTTACTGTATACAATTTTTCTTGCATTGTACGTATTTATTGCTGGTGGCCTGTCTATCGTAAGGGCTGTAACATATGTGATATCGGAGATGCTCGATATCTTTAAAATAATATTTAGGTTTTACTGTATATAAACAGTGTGTTTACATACATAACTTCAATGAATCTTACCTAATATCTAAGAAAATACAAAGGGTTTATGCTGTATAACTGTGTGGGAAATGTTTATAAGAGTGTGGGAGAGTTTATAAGGGCTTAAAATATATAAAAATAACCATATAAACAGTTTTTACTTCATAGATTTTCACCTTTCCCGGGGGGTTCTGGAATGCGAGGAGGGATTACTGTACCTTTTTGAAATATCTGCACAATATAAATTTATTCAATTATTCTTTATTCTTATCTACTTATCAAGTGATTAATTGATTGACTTTATTATCTGTCCTGTGAATATGTTCCATGTTTTTTTTATGTTTCTGTTGCTGTATGCATCTGTATTTCCCCATGGGATTAATAAAGGTTATCTAATCCAATACATACTTTCAGCAAGGGCTGTCAACTTTTTATAACACATTAAGTTGACTTGTTCAAGAAATTTGAATTACTTGTAGTTTAGTGTTTGCATCGTGGGTTCCTTGGGCTGTTCAAAAACTACAAATGTACAATATCAAGTCTTTGGTGGCATTTTTAATGAGATTTTTGATTTACAGTGTACTGCAATGCTTGTTTTTTTCCCCCAAACATAATCCTGCTGCAACTGTATTTCACTGCTTCATCTAAAGATTGCCTCCATAATGCCTATTAAACTGTCTGGCTTGTATTTATTGTACGTGACTTGTGTTTGTAACATGAAATAAAAAAGGCATTGTTAACTAACTTAATTCTTGAGGTTTTCAATGTTTTGCTTTGATTAATATAAAACCCTATACTGCAACAGCAGCTGGACGTGGACATCTGACATTTCTACCCAACTGCAATCAGACTCATGAACAATCAGTAATCTTGTGTCACCTCCACTGCTATCTGCACATATACTTCTGCCACTGTCTCTACTTATTCTTAGGCCTCTGGTTTATTTTTTACTTATTTATATTAATTTTTTTGGTCTATGTTCACTGTTTGTGGGGGCACATGCAAGCAAGCATTTCATTGAACATGGTACTTGTACACATGACAATAAAATAAGGAATTGAAATAAAGTATCATTTGAAAAGAATGGCATCTATTTCAACCCAGTATTTGACTTGGTATACTCCGAAGAGTCAATGGAGAGTATAGACCAGTGGTCACCAAGTCACTCGCGAGCTACCAGTGGCTTGCAACCCCTTTCCAAGCAGCTCACCACAGGGTTAATGGATCCTAAATA
Organism: Polypterus senegalus; assembly: GCF_016835505.1. Taxonomy (NCBI): domain Eukaryota; kingdom Metazoa; phylum Chordata; class Cladistia; order Polypteriformes; family Polypteridae; genus Polypterus; species Polypterus senegalus. The sequence goes on from NC_053155.1 coordinate 74,995,980, forward strand.
AATTTGAAAATTTGATAAGTCAAATTAGGGGTGAGCGTTCTTTCAAAAAAATTATATCATGGTCCTTTGAACACAAAATCACGATCCACAATCTGAATTGCAATCTATCCTTTAAATGTGGCATACATTTAAGAGAATATCCGGACTCAAACTCATCAAGACCTAAGTAACACTTTATTTTAAATATCAAAGTTGAATTCAATTGTTTTCTTGTTCGCTAACTAAGTGGAGTTAAGGAACACGCACCAAAGCTGGCGAGTGAGTGAGGAGAACCAAGCACTGCGTGTTTCTCTGATTCACGCAAATAAATCAGTACCGCAAGCGAACTATGATACATAGCGAAATGAGAGAAGTCGCAAAATCAACCAGAATGTTCAAACCGAATTATAGAAAAAACCCAATCCAAATCCGTTAAGTATTTCTCTTGTGAAAAGTGGACAGACACACAGACAGAGAGACATTGGATTTTATATACAATGGTACCTCGGTATACGTTCTTAATCCGTTCCAGACCCTTTGACTTATACCAAACAGGACGTATACCAAATGAACTTTTTTTCCATAAGAAATAAATGGGAAAATGATTAATCCGTTCCCATGAAAAAAATCCTATTGTTATTGCCATATTATACATTGATGGGGTTGTATAAAATAATTTAAACACTGCTTAATACTAAAATACATAAATACAAAAGCAATTAGATGAAATAAATGAAAATTAGACTCACTTTACTTTTTAATAACATCTTTGTTTTTCACAATCGTAGATACCGTCATTCTCGGCACACGGTATGCAGCAGCCATGTCCTGGATACACATGCCAGCCACCTTCATACTTTTCAACAATCAATTCAAATTTACGCGAAAAAACACAAAATCATATGAAAATTCACAGAGAGTTATAGCGCAGGTTGTTCACTGAATGCAAGCAACTGCCGTACTGACGCTCGTGGGCAGTTGTGGCTTTGTCTCGAGAGAGGTAAACAAGGGTAGTGTAGTGTTCTCTAGACTAAAGTGGCCATACACTCAGAATAGTGTTTTGAATGCTGTTTATTTTGAACCATGTTTAACCAACTCTCCATACAGCGTGCCTTCTAAACCACACCCCTCCCTACGACAGTCATACATCTCAAAAGACGCAGACCATAGCAATCAACACTAGAACATAAAGCAATGGACAAAAGCATCATTGAACAATCATATACAACAGGTAGCATGTGGGTTGTTCACTGGGTGCTAGCAACTGCCGTACTGATGCTCATGGGCAGTCGTGGCTTTGTCTCGAGAGAGGTAAACAAGGGTAGCACGCGAGTCGTATTCCAAACAAAGGCCATATACCAAGCAAACTTTTTCATGTCCAAACTTACGTATACCAAGTTGGACTTATTCCAAAGCGGGCGTATACCAAGGTATCACTGTAATTTATATTAGTAAACCTTCAAAATACTGTGCAGTTAAAGTCTCAAAAGCATTCTCAGCATTCCTGGAGCTTAGTAGAGCCAGATAACTACAAGGATCTTCACCAAGCAGCTCTGAAAATGTCTGCTTTGTTAGGGTCTACATACCTCTGTGAGTCTGCCTTTTCTGACATGAATGTCATGAAATCAAAGTTCAGAACAAAAACATTTAAATGACTCCAAAATAGTGAACCCGAGTTGACCCCATGCAGTGCCAGTCATTTGACTAACACACATGCAACTGGACATGTGAATACTCTTGTGAAGTGAAACAGTGCCATGTAGCAAAATGACAAATGAATAAGTAATATATGTGTATTTGTAATTGCATTGTTTTGTTTTTACAGCTTTCATGTTTTAATTCAACAGTGTGAGATACACTAGAAAATGCTTACAGACATACAAAATACACTTGCAGGTGAACTAAATATTTTTGTGATGTTTTAATGCAAAATGTGAGTTGTGGACACCAACATTTTGAAAATGTTCAGCCAAAACAAGCTTATTCAGTTTGTTTGGGTTGAAATAAGTTATGAGAATAAATGCTAGAAAACATGAGTAGCTCTCGACCATTTTCATTTTGTAAAAGTAGCTCTCTCTTAGGTCGGAGACCCCTTGTATAGACGGTGACATCCAGGAACTCTATTCTCATTTAAAGCATGAATACAGGAAGGACAGCAAAAGAAATACTGCTACCTCTGTGGCTCCACTAGCCTGGATACACAGTTGCCAGTGGAGTTTTGCATTTAGGGTTCTGGGGGAAGAATGTGGCAGAGCGAGTGGCAGTGTAAGGTAGGGCTGGCGGTAAAACTATGCAGACAAAGGACTGGTGAAATGGTATGGGTTTTACAGAGCAGCTGAGAAGGGGGAAATCTCAATGCTCTGATTTGCACCTGAACCTCCATTTGCAGCATCAGTTTGAAGGAAAACAACCAAGAAATAATGTGGAGGCACATATAATGGACAGAGAACCACACAAGTGCTGTACTTAACATCTCCGTTGCATCACATCCCAGCACAGCACTCAGCAACTCTGTTGTGCCATCTGACAGTGAAAAGCTCAAAAACCATACTGATGTACCTCTGTCACTGGCCACATGGTTGCAACAGAAGGAAAGATCACCCCACCATTTCAAGTAGTTCTAAGCGCTTGCTGGGGAGAGTGACTTTGAATGGAGGGTTATGCAACAGTATTGACAAGTTGCAACTGCCTGGGGATTTAGTGTATTAACAGAAAACAGTTCTTTTAAGAATAGATAACTACCCACAGAGTGACAAAAAAAGCAAAGAATACGTTGGCACTCTGTGGCAGTACAACAGTATGAAATACTTTTTTTTTTTTTAACTGTTGCTAAGTAGCGTACAGTAATGAACAATGAATCCCCTCCCCCTTATAAAGATGGAAGAAAACTTTAATGAGCGCTGGGAATGAAAATGGCAAAACAGTGTGAGAAACCACCAAACTTTTTTTACAGCCAAGGTAAAAGTTAAACTTTGTGTCCAGACATGATAATTGCTTGACATTATTAACATAACATGTCTCAGTATTGGACTAAAACCATTTTGGCTGAGAGAATCTGAACCCTCCTGACTAACAAAAAACAAAAAAAAAAAAAAAAAACTTTATACTTTCTCGTATACTCAGATATGGGAATGGATATCTGAGAAGTAAACTACTTTTTAAATGTACCATTTACAACAAATCAAATTAAAAATATATTGAATAATCTCTCAATTATAAAAAAAAATCCTGGAGAGAAACACTTGGGCGTCAAGACGTGATCTTCACGTTAACATCACGGAAGACGCTTAAAAGACCTGTAAGGAGAAAGAGAATGGCCAAGGAGTGTCTCGCGGGGACCTTAAACATGAGACATTGTGCCATAAGATTGACCCAGGACCATCTTGCGATGACGTCAAACATCAGATTCTTGCAAGACACGCCCTACTTACAATTAATATCAAATAAGACAAAGGGCAGCAAAACATTCTGTCGTGTGAAGGATTTGAGCACACACGGATCCAGGGTCTCAGCGCATATAAAGCGTATAAGGACAATACGTTATAAGTGAAACATCAAGCAAAGAAGAAAGCAGCACGGAGAAAAAGAAACTCAAAAGCATCGGAGAGAAAAAAAAAGAGCAAAAAAGAAAAAATAATCTAGGTGCAAATTCAGAAAATGAGGAAAGTAATTATCAGCCCGTAACAAGTGGAATTGAAACAAAGCACATCCAATCAGGCTCTGAATTAAAAGACAGAGTAAAAGACAAAGTAGAACTTCATAAAGACGTTCACAAACGTTGGCACTATACACATGCAGAGCAGGTTAGAGATTATGAACGCAGAGAAATTCGAAAGGCTCAAAAAAAAAAAATTTGTTGCAATACACATATGGAGAAAGATAAAGAATATTAAAGTAGGGAAATTAAAAAGTATAAAAAAAAGAAAGTAAAGATCACAGTAGCACAAACAAACGAAAATTACTCGAAAAAGGGAAAATAATCACCACGGACCAGGTGTCACTGAAAAAAGCAGGACAAAGAGAGATCAGAAATAAAAGAGAGTAAAAAACAAAGTAAAACGTCATAAAGAGGTTAAAAAACAAGGGGGCCAAATGCATGCAGAGCAGGTTAGAGATAATGAAAACTGGAATTCAAAAAAACTAAAAAAAAGTAGGCATGAAACACATGCAGAGCAAGACACAGAATATGAAAGTAGAAAAAAAAACAAGTGTGTCAAAAAAAGAAAATAAACATTGCAGTAGCACAAAGAGAAATTATTACTTGGAGAAATAAAAAGGCGACTAGAGATTGAATATATGGACACTGGTGATATGTCGGACGTATGCAAATATTGTAAGGCTTTGAAGTTTAAGTCAGAGAATTTCAAAAATGGGGTTTAGCTTACATGCATTTATTGGTTACTTCGCAATAAAAATGATTAACTCCTGATGATGTACATCGCTTTGTCTGTGCTGAAATTCCAAACAGAGAAACCTATCCTGATTTATGGTACAAAGTCATTAAACACATCTCACTGACCTCATTTAAAAGATTCAGCATATTGGAACGTGAAAGATTCCAAATATTGTTTTTACAGAAGTTCTGAAATAAAAAGTGAAACTAATGTAATAGCAACAATTCAAAGAAAGAAAAAAATCTTAAAAGTGTGTATCAGGAAAACCAAACAAGGGAGGGTTGGCGAGCGAATCGAGCTTGGGGTGAAGCCCCCTAGTTATTATAACATTAAAGTTGAATAAATCAGACTCTGCAGCTGCATGAATAAAAGGCAAAAGTGGTTAGTAAAGCTGACAGAAATCCATGTTTTGTACCAAATATCTGTATGCAAAATGTGGTTAACCTAACTGAACGTACTCAAGTTATCGTGTTTACACACACAATTCCAAAACTTTAGACTCCGGGAGGTTTAAAACGTCGAGATTCATCAAAATCTCGAAAGTGTATTTTTGGAGAATTCCAACACTCTCTCTATACCTTCGTATACCAGAAAGTTGAAACACTGAAATTTGAACATGAGGCTGCACTGTAACAAGATACCTCTAGCTATGGCCGAGTTAGACACATTTGGACTGGCTTAACAAAGTATTACACAATCACCAAGCAAACATAATAGTCTTTCCCATGGTCAGCCAAAAACGCGAACCCATACACCAGAGAGTATTGTGACCGACTGGGTAACTGGCTACAGTCAGCTTTCCTGCAGTTAATTAAAGATGCTCTCACAGATACTGGCTACCGGCGACCCAGCATTGTATACAATTATAGTTACATGGAGCGTCTTAAAATATCTGATTATCAGAAATGTCGATTCCATGAAAGACATGTTAATTAGCTAATGCTAAAAAATTGCAAGGTATTTAACGTAGGAGACAAATATGAGGAAATCATAAAATAAGAACACAATTTCTTAGTAAATAAAACGCCTACTCATATTGAAGAAAAACTAAACAGTAATATATTCACCTAGAATATGAATCACTGGAAAAATATGAAAATGACCGATTACAGAAAACCTTAAAAAAAAACATGAAAATTCGACCGCAATCTGTAGATTATCGATATGTATTTTAGTTAACTACTACTCTGATATAAGTATTAGATTAGAATTATGGTCATTGTATAAACATCATTTTATAACTGACAGGAACTAATTGGGTTTTGATAACGAAAGGAGGGAAAGTGTATCTGCTCTTTAATGAGTACAAGTGTGGTGTAGGAGTTACGACTTGACCTTCAAACCCTGAGGTTGTGGGTTCAAATTCGGCTACTGAGACTGCGTTAGAAAGCCATTTCACCTGCTGGGTCGTGGAAGAAACGTAAGCAATAGTACCTCACATGTCATGAGTTGCCTTTAGTAAAATTGTCAGCCTAAGAAGTACATGTAATGTATATAATTCATGATGCAATGCGCTCACCAGTCTTATGAAGCCGAATCCACGATCTCTGTTGATAAACACCTCGTTTGCTTCTCCGTATTTGGCAAACAGCTTCTTGAAATCGTCTTCTGTTATATCGGTGGGCAAATTACCCACAAACAAACGACAGCGTTGAGTAAAGGTCTTCTCACCGGGCTTCCTGAAATTTTTTAAATCCAAAGTAAGACCGATACATTCCCTATCGCCGGTTTCACCGCCAGTCGCCATTATTTCCTCCATGTTTGGATGAGCCAGGTCCTGATCCTGCAGCTTTGCTTGCTCGGACGTCTCGAACTCACGCTTTGAACCTTTCATATTAGATGGGCCTGAATTATTTTGAATTTTAACCTGCTTCAAATTTCGATTTGCCATTATAAGAACAAATAAAGAAAACGCGATACGGTAGGAATTCCCGTAACTTTCACAACGAAAGGATTTTGTAAAAGCTTCTGCTCACTTCTCAAGATGGCTACCTCAAAACAGCGCTTTACTGCAGCAAGTGTGACGTGAAGGCCCCTCCTCCGATGGCATATTGGTGGTGCTTTCGAGGCAGCGCGGTCTAAGGTCATGTGACTTGTTTCGTTTATATATGGCGTCTTCAGGTACAGTACAGTGGTTTATGAGGGAATTGCATGGCACTAATTCTGCACGATTAATGTGTTACGGTGGTAATTCCAAAATAAGTTTCATACATGAAACTCAAGACTAACCCAACTTAAACCTTGGCCTTTTTTTCAACATTGGTAAACGAATCAATTGGTAACGAGATGATACTGCACATTTGGCTGATTAAAGTTTTATTGCCAATATAACTAAAACTTAACGTTGAATTTACAGGCATACATGATTTAATGTATTAATTTAAAAAATATAACTGTTATGCAATGTAATACTTTAAGTTATGCAAAATATCTTAATACAAATGTTGATCTTAATTTATTTTGGTGTAAATTTTAGATTCTAAAAATAAGCCTTTTGTCTTGTATGAGGGGTGTTCAATTATAAACCGGAATTTTCACTTTCTGTTCTTATAAAGAGTGCAAGGTAGACCTGACTCATTGGACAAACCAGTGCATGTTTGAACTTATTGTTAGTAGTGCTAACTGCTCCTTTCCCTTTCCTGTCAGTTGTATTAACGCGTCAGAGCAGAAAGTACACTAGTGGTGTGCAGCAAATTATTATTACATTTTTGACAAATGAAGAAGTCATTACATCTCAGATTTATTAGAGACTCAGAAATCAGTTTGAGGATGAGTCTGAGTCTCAATCAGAGGTGGGCAGATTTAGTCTTGGAGGGCCACAGTGGCTGCAGGTTTTTGTTCCAACCTAATTGCTTAATCAGAAGCACTTATTGCTCAAGTAACACTTCTGCTTCACTTTAGTTGTCTCACTCGTTAAGATTTTGAACCCTTATTGCTTATTTTAGTCTTAAACAGTTGTAGTCTTGGTTTTTAACTACTCCTTATTAGCAATAAGGTGCAAATGAAGAAGAAACCAGCATTTCTCCATTTAGCTCGTTTCCATTTACATCTGTGTGTATTTATCATGCACTATTGGGTTTAATTAAATACTTGGAAGGAAAGTGAAGAGAAAAAAGTGAAGCACTGAGAAAAACATGTCTGCTTTAGACTTCAGATCATTTGGATGATATCCTTAGAAAGGAAAAAAAATCTAGGATATGAGAATGACTTGACATGGCAGAGTTAAAGCACTAGAAAGCCATGAAATTAAATAATTGACAATGATTGGTTTTTAATTAAGCAACTGGGTTGGAACAAAAACCTGCAGCCACTGCGGCCCTCCAGGACTGACTTTGCCCACCTGTGGCTAGGGCGTATGATTGGTGCAAATCATTCAGAGAGGGACTCTTTGGTCCACTTAAGGAATTTTTAGGAGGGAAGAAATTCAAGTCGAATGAGGAGGTTATTGATGCTGTGCAAGAATGAGTCAACATGCAGTCAAAAGACTTCTACTCTTCTGGGATTAAGAAGATTCCTGAACACTGGAACAAGGGTATTGCAGTGGCCGGAGACTACATAGAAAAAGTCGTTTAATTGTATTCAACAAATAAAGTGTAGCTCATAAATTCCTGTTTATATTTGATCGCCCCTTGTAATATAGGTTTTGGGTTACTACAGAAGGAAATGAAAGTTATGTTGTAAGTATTAATCAATATAAAAGCTAAACATATGCACTTTGTGCATTTACTGTTGTAATGTTTAATGTTACATATTTTGTTTTATTCGTTTAAAGCAATAAAAATAACTTTGAGAAGAATATTTTAAGCTGTTTTATGGGATGGTTTATATTGTCATTGACCAATGCACTTAGATGACATAATAGAAAATTGACGTCTTCATTATTTTTTTGTTTTACTGTTTAACTTTATATGATCACAATACAAAAATAAACTGAACTGAACTTTAAGTACAATATCAACATTTGTTGCACCTTATTTATTTATTTATTCAGAAGATTTATATATCTAAAGCAGTTTTTGAATCAGAAGTGTACAGAAACAAACCTGAGAGAACTGTTCACATGCTAAATCACAGCATAATGTGGCAATGAATTAAACTGTCAAAATATATCACAAGGTAAACTGAGAATGAAACTATATTCAGTACAGGCCAAAAGTTTGGACACACCTCCTCATTCAATGTGTTTTCTTTATTTTCATGACCATTTACATTGGTAGATTCTCACTGAAGGCATCAAAACTATGAATGAACACATGTGGAGTTATGTACTTAACAAAAAAAGGTGAAATAACTGAAAATATGTTTTATATTCTAGTTTCTTCAAAATAGCCACCCTTTGCTCTGATTACTGCTTTGCACACTCTTGGCATTCTCTCGATGAGCTTCAACAGGTAGTCACCTGAAATGGAAATGGAAAATGCAAATAAAAAAAACAATTTTTAAATTAATTTAGACTTTTATTTCATTGCAGACTTTATGAAATTAAAGATATTTCATGTTTTGTCTGGTCAACTTAATTTCATTTGTTAATATACATCCATTCCTGTATTTCAGGCCTGCAACACATTCCAAAAAAGTAGGGATGGGTGCAAATTAAGGCCAGTAATGTGGGAAAAGAATTAAACAATATTGTGGTTTCAAACAGTTTACTTATCTGTTTATGGATTTTCAAACAAATGAGGCAGAGTGATGAAATATATGAAAGAGTTGATACGAACACATCTTTAGTAGGCATATTAGGAGTAGTATTTAATGACTGCAAGCTTGAAACTGTGACTCCAATCCACATCAAGATAGACAAAAACAGATAACCCGTTGTTACTGACCCTGAACCCATGACAAATAAGTCTTACATCAGTATGGTGTACTGCAAAATAATGTTAACCATACTCAAAAATAGTTATTAAAACTAAGGAAAGTTCATGCAAAGCTAATCCATCTGATTTTTGAGCAGGAATGAGGAGTTCTAGACTAAAGCAATTCATATGACACAATAAGGCTTTGTCCTAACATTCAGTTACACCACACCAAACACCAACCTTCGCCCTTTTTTTCTATTTTCAACAGTCTCCAATTTACTGGAGTAGCACTATAACTATCACATTATACATTGGACTAATTTGGACTGGTAAGTTTCAAAGCTCTGCCCAACATATATAATTTTTTCTATTTCTACTACTTATTGCACTTGCCATGTGTTCATTTTTATAGGTTTATGTTGCAGCTCTGTTTCATTTTTTGCCTTATTTTGTATTTTAATTTGCCAGGTAAATACAGTAGTTATTTTAAGCTCCTAATGGTATATACTGTATCTAGTGTTTTTATCACATGTTTCTTTTACTTTGCTGATCAACATACATATCTTAAAAACTATTACAACCTTGTTTAGCTATAAAGCATCTTCATGCTTTTATACCGTGGTGCATTGTATGAATGGTACAATGTTCAAAATAAAGACCAACCAGTTGATAATTTACTTATGCTTTCTAAGTAACACTGTTAACACCACTTTACCAATAAAATTAATCCTGAGGCTAAAAGCCTTTGTAGTAACTGAATGAAACTCAATCAGAAAGTCTGGTTCAGTAATAATTTGCAGCCCTCAGAGATCTACACTAAAACCTCTTCTTGTTCTGATTTTAATAGCAACAAAATCAGAATACATAAATGCTCCACTGAACAAAATAATTCAGAACAACCTTGACAGTCTTTAAAAATGGATACACATTTGTAAATAGTTGTTTTGTGTACATTGATGAGATGGGTATATTATAAATGCAAGATGGTCAAAATATGAACTACTGGAAGCAAAGGATTTGTGGGTAAATGTTAATGTAACATATGGCTGGAATAAAGGAAAGATTCATTTAGGAAGCCATAATTGATGGACTGGGTGAACAGGTACCAGGAGCAGTTTACTCCCGCACATGACCGATGATGGTGTTTCTCATGACTAAACCCAATCAACACCTGCAGACTGGCATAGGAGCTGGAGTCTTAAAGTGCAGCCCTGTCTTTAAGAGCCACCAGAGGGCACTGCTGAGGAGAGGACTGCCATGGTTTCCACACGACATGGAAATGCTCTGGAAGACCTGGACAGGAGACTGTGTAGTGTGAGAGAATAATTTTAGGGTAACAAAGCACTCTTCTTAAAGAAATAGCATAAAGGGTTAATAAATGTTAGAAACTTGTTCAGGCATATTAGGAAACCAGATAAAGGTCAAGTGAACAACACAGACAAAAACATAATACACAAAATATACTTAAAGATGACTAAGAGATCAGATATCCTGTATTCAATAGGATTGCACAGTTGTTACATACACGTAAATTTCAAGGATAATAGCTAAACCTAAAGATATAAGAAGAATAAGTATAATTAAAACCAGACTTGCATTTTATAAGTTATCTAATATGTAAATGAACAAACCAACCAGAGTAAATGTATGCATTAAATGACACTGTATATAAATTCAGGTGACTTCTACTCTTTGTTTTTTGACCATTCTGATCATGTTGTAGAAGAATGCTCCCTGTTCAAGCATTAGCTGAAGAGCAATAAATGACACTGATGGACAAGCTTTTGTACTGCCTGATTACTGACTGAAAGGTTCTCATCAGATTTGTCCTGTTTGAGGTTAAGTTTCTTTAATTAAGATTTCTACCACACTAGTTTAAAAGAAAGCCTGCTGCCTCACTTTAATTGAGTCAGAGTCAGGAGGTAGTGGACAAGACTATTTTGGAGGAGGAAGGAGGATTGTGAATGGTTTATTTTTATTGGTGCTTGTATGAGGAATATATTTAGACAAATAATAATTCTTTATTTGGACTTGAAGTTGTGTTGGGTATTTCTGTGTCTATGGCGCCCCCTTGTGGTTATACATTCTAAGCTTTTAGGGAATATGCTGACAAAGAAAACGGTAAATAAAACAACTCTTTTGTAAAAGCTACAAAACACAGAAATTATGCTCTTAAACTCTATAACAAGCTAGCGAAACAATTTTTTGAGTACTTTGTGCAATTCTAGTTACCACACTATAAAAAGCATAGCATCTCTAGGAGCTGTGTAAATAGCAGAATCCAAGTGCATCACTGGACTAAAGGGCATGTACTGCTTCGACATAGTACGGGAATTGAACAGAGGAGATTACATGGACTTTGAAATTCAGGTCATTAATATTATCAAAGCCATCCACAGATTTGATCTAACATAATTCTTTCATTTAAATAGTGAATGGCTTCCTTGAGGAGATTGGGGGACATAAGGCAGAACTGCATTCTTGGAAGAAAATAAAAATGTTCTTACATAAAGAATTGTCCAAATGAATATCACAGAGGGGATACTCTCTTTGTATTTGTAAAAATTTTAATGGTCTCCTTTTCTATAAAATATTTGACATACAGTGTTCTTCTATTTGGTTTCCTAAATTCAACAATACATAAAATAACAAGATCATAAATATATATTTGTCAGAGATTTCATTTGGTAAAGTTGCTTGCTTTGGGGTGATACTGAATAGCTTTCATTATTGTAGTGACAGCAAAGCAATGTTGCTCATTTTGCTTAGAGCTTACACTATGAGCTTTCTATTCTTTAACTTCTTTGAGCATAAATTATTGATGTTTAAAGTTATTATTTATGGTAAGCATATTTATGTATGCATTAAGATAATGTAAGTGATATCTGGATATTAGTATCAATAAATTAATATTGATACTAATATCAATAGTATTAATAAAGGAATATATATTTTACGTTAGCCCTGCATGTAGGCCCTCCAACCTGCAGGGAAATACCCTGGGGGTTGGTGGCAGAATAGGCACTCCAGCCACCACAAAAAACCTCATACTGGTTCCACTCCATCTGAACTAGTGTGGTGCTGAGGTGTCACCCGTTGCATGGCTGCACACAGGTCCTAATCTGGCATCCTAAGTTTGTCATGTGGTGGGTGCGACAATGCGCTGTATCAGTATGTGCTCCTAACTTCTCTCTCTCTCTATTTTACATTGTGTTTTCTTTGTAAACCCATTTTAAAATGCTTTCTGTAAAGATGTAGTTTTGCTTCAGTCAGATTATGAGCGTGACACAATGAGAATCAGGGAAGGGAAACTGATGTTATAGTTTAAATGTTAGCACTTTAGACCAAAAAGATTTTTAGCTGCTTTTACATATAATGGGAAATTGACCTATTGCATTCACCGCTGTTTGTCTGTCCACATGAAACAACTCTGCTCCCAGCAGACTGATTTTGTTTAAATTTGTCACACTTATTCTACAGGAAGATTTGTACAAAGTTTTGAAATTGTAAAATCTTACACTGAAAAGCATTGGCAAATTTTCAGAAACACAGAAGCATTCTATACAACATCAATTATGGATTAGTTTACTGTTTCACATTTACCTTTAGAAAGGTTACTTCAGGTTGTGTATTTTGTATATTTTCCTCTTTTACTCATCCGATAGCTGCTCCTTACAGCAAAACAGATCGATAATTAAAGTTAGTCAAACGCCAGGTGAGTTACAGTACATGTATGTATAATCACATAAGTGAAAAAAAAAGAAAAGACACCTATCCAGAGATAAATGAAAGGACAGGAGAATTATATAAGCATCACTTTATAAAAATATTATTTACATTACACCAAGATCAACTTTACTCTGTATTATCTGCACATTATATTGATTCAATATTTCTCTGACACTTTCATTTATTGGCAAAGTTCTAGACCTAAGCTTTGTCACAGACCCTCCACAATTTACAATTAACATATAGGACATTAATGAATGCTATTTTTATATCACATTAATCGTCATTTCCTGTCTAGCTTTTGGGCTACATAATATTATAAAGTAATGTTTAAAAGCATGTAATTGAATTGTATTGTCATTGTCATTGAATATGACTACTGCTACAAAAATATGTAAGAAAAAACGTGATAACTGAATCTTTGATGAAGATGTGAAGTAGTTGCACTTAATATGACAAATTAATCAAAAGAACTAACACTACAGTGAACAGTACCAGCTTCATAAGTACTAAATCCCATGTAATACCAGTATGAACAGTGGTGCTTCAGCTGGCCAAACCATTCTGCTCTACCACTAGTCAGAGTTTGCTTAGCAGTTAGAGAGCATTGTAGACCAGAATATTTGTTATAAACCAGAAAACAAAGCAAAGGGTTGATACTAAGTTTTTAAGGCTAAACTTGAACAACGTCATGGAATATTCAGGATTTCATCCCTGACTCAAGTGTCTATTCTTTTTATGTATTTTCTTCTTTGTTTATGACATATTATTTTGTAAATTATGTCTTCTGTTTCCTTTCTATTTGCATTATACTATTTCTATTTCTTAGTAAGGAGGATGAGTTTAGGAGCACACACTGATACAGTGCATTGCCGCACCCACCACATGACAAACCAACTCAGGATCCAAATTCAGACCTGAGTGCAGCCATGCAACGGGTGATACCTCAGCACCACACTAGTTCAGATGGCATGATGGCTAATTCTTATTGTACAATTGTGTATTTCACAGTTCTGTTCCTTGTTTTGTTTATGTTTTTTTTTTAATTTTAAGCCTAAAGGGATGGGGCCCCCAGACAATTCAGCTGTGGGACTGCCCCAGGCCTATATGAGCATATGAAAGCCTTACTTTGCTATTATTGTGAGACCTTTTTGACTTTATGGTTATGAACACTGCTTTTGGATGTTCCAGTTTGGCTTTAAGTAACAAATTTGGTTTTGTTTGCTTTATGGTAAAACCATTAAGAATAACCATAATGATTCCTTTGTTTCATTCCTACTTTTGAAAATATTTGGTAGTAAATTTTTAACATAGAAAATAAATGTAGTTTTTTATTGTTGGCCATGAGTTTTACAGTTCCTTTCTCCTTTTTTCAGTCCTGGCTTTCTTTTTGCCTGTGCAGGTCATGAACCCTACTCTTCAAGTTTGGGGCCAGGCTGATTTTGGCTGTAGACCTTCTGAACGTAAATGTCATATTAATCATTGTTATTTTGTGACAGAGTACAATGTTATCATTAAAAAGAGATTGAAGAGAGTTTTTGAAGCATTTTTAATATTTTGACAAATATTTTTATTTTTTAATTCAATTTTAGTTTTTATGACCTGAATTTATGTCACGTGATCCCATTCATCATATTTGTACCATCAGGAAAGTTAAAGTATATATGATCTTTTGTAATTCAAAACAAATGCAAAATTATTAGACATTACATAAAATTTCATAAACTCCAGGGACACATGTATTAATCATCAGCTATCATAACATTTGATATGAAAGATTTAACAAAACATGCAGCAGACTGGGCAGCATGGTGGCGCAGTAGGTAGTGCTGCAGCCTCACAGTTAGGAGACCCGGGTTCACTTCCTGGGTCCTCCTTGTGTTTAGTTTGCATGTTCTCCCTGTGTCTGCGTGGGTTTCCTCCGGGTGCTTTGGTTTCCTCCCAGTTCAAAGACATGCAGGTTAGGTGCATTGGCGATTCTAAATTGTCCCTAGTGTGTGTGTGTGTGCCCTGCAGTGGGCTGGCGCCTTACCTGGGGTTTGTTTCCTGCCTTGCGCCCTGTGTTGGCTGGGATTGGCTCCAGCAGAACCCCTGTGACCCTGTAGTTAGGATATAGCGGGTTGGATAATGGATGGATGCAGCAGACTTGAAATCAGTTGAACTTTTGGCTGCCTGATCTGTGTCCTCAACACCACAGATGCACAATATTTCTATGCAGAAATTTGTGACATTTTTAAGTGCTACCTGATGTCTGCCATGCATGAGAAAACATTTTACAACAATTGACACTTACATTGTTTTCATTTAATTGCATATTGATATAGGATAAGACATTTTGTGTCTGTAAATATAATTCTTTATGAGCTATTCGATCAAGAGGCATCTCAAGGAATTAAAAAAATAGCTAATACACATTTAATTAAACAATTCCCAGATGCACGCCTTACACATTGCTTCATCTCCCTTAAACTAGACTGAAACCTCAATATCTTTTTTTGTTTTTGTTTGTAAAGGCAAAGTCAATGTCAATACAATTGCAAATTAAAATAAACTATCATATGATGTCTTAAAAATATAGTTCAGGCAGCATTACAAAATTCAATGTACTGTACATCAAAAACGGAGCATGTGTGCAGTGAAAATCTTGTGGGGTGCAGACTGAGTAGTAACAGGACACACTGGAAACATTCTTAAGAAGTAATGCAGGTAAGTCTTTGTGTATATTATAGAATGAGGACAGCCAGTTCCTTAGGGTGATTTCTTTGGGGAGTCTTTCAACTTACAGCAAATAATAGTTTAGAAGTATATGAACACAAGATGATGACAAAAGACAATGACAGGGTGAAGAGGTCAAGAAGAATAAGATTTTCAGATAAAATGGGATTATAGAAAGTAAGAGGGGAATTATAAACCAGAAAGTCAGAGTGGGGGGGGGGTTGTTTGGGCACACCAAGAGGTCAAGGATCTCGGAGATAGTAAAAGTGAACACACATTATACACAGTTTATAATGGAGTACTATAAAGCCTATTTGCATGTTTAGATTGAGTGAACTTTTCACATGTGAACTGATGCTTAGGATTCCTTGATGCATTTATAATGTTTTTGTCTAGGCAAAGAGGAGCAATGTACTGAGATCCGGAAACCACTGATTAATTAGAGGAAGGGGTTATAAAGAGTAGAAGCAACAAAGTGAAAGAGTAAAGGCAGAACCTTGGTGACCCTGTATAATTTGAAAGACTACACAAAATGCAGCATGCAGCAATTTGTAGAGACATCTTTTCAGATGCAAGTCCAAAACAGAACTGAAATGGCTAATTCCTGGGTTATATAACAGGTTGGCATGTAATTACTACCCCTTAAGCTGTCTCCCATGCACACACGCATGTCAGGTTTATAAAAGCACTTATGCACCTGTTGTTGAAGCTGTGTTAAGACTTCCTTAGTTGGGTGGCAGAAGTTTGAAACAGTTTACAAAAGGACATTACAACATCCCTTTTCGATTAAATACCATGGCATCAGACATTAATTTCTGGGAACAAATGCAGTATCTCATGTAACAACAGGAAAAAGCTTGTGGAAACAAAGATCTACACAATGTAATGATGTTTGTCTGAGGCAAGAGAAAGAAATGCAAGTAACAAATAAAAATACAATTAAAAAGCACACACACAAAAATGATTTGAAATAATATGATGCCAGAACTACTAAGATGTTTAAAATAAACAGGTACTCAGGCTAGAAAAATCGTGGATTGGCCGATCAATTAGGGGCAACATCAATACATCAATAAGGTATATATTCTATATATACTAGCTACGGCGGTGTAAGAATAGGAACAAAAACAACATTTATTTATATAGCATATTTTAATACAAAAAGTAGCTCAAAGTGTTTTACATAATGAAGAAAAGAAAAATAAAAGACAAAATAAAAAATTAAAATAAGACAACATTAGTTAACATAGAAAAGGAGTAAGGTCCGATGGCCAGGGTGGACAGAAAAAAAAAAAAAAACTCCAGATGGCTGGAGAAAAAAAAAAATCTACAGGGGTTCTAGGCCACGGGACCGCCCAGTCCCCTCTGGGCATTCTACCTAACATAAATTAAATAGTCCTCTTTGTAGTTAGGGTTCTCACGGAGTCACTTGATGTTGATGGTCAAACAGACTTCTGGCTTTTAATCCATCCATTAATGTTTGAACATCGCGGTGCTTTGAGTAGATGCGCCACCACTAAAAGGACACCGGAAAAGGAAATAGAAGAGAGAGTAGAGGTTAGTACAGAACGGAACGGAAAATGGTGAGAAAGGAATTTAGTATACCAAAGGCTTAGGAAACCACTGTCGCACTATAACGAAAATAGCAAGGAGTGAAACCAATGCCAATGGTTGAGAGAGTACCTTCCTGTAGCAGGCTATGGAAAACATAGAAATATATAGATAGACGTCGCATTCACTGTATTGCGAGTGGTAAAAGTGTCATTTAAACTAAAACAGGTAGATGTGGAAACCGGGTTTTCTGATGAAAAAACAGTAACGTTTTAAACAGTATCGTTTACATACAACAGATTTTGGCGAATCGTTTACATGCAATTATTTATATCCATTTATACTCTAAATGCATGCGTATCCCATGGTCTTAGTGGGCAGGGCTCTGTGAGTTGCCGATTGTGGCTCTCTGTCTTGTGTGCGGTATAAAATCAACGTGGCTCAGAGGTGCATGTGGACTTTTGCACAGACGAAAGCGACTGAGGCTGTGTTTGGTGAGTTGTTGTGTGCCTCGAGAGTGACACTGGACTTGGGAGGACGGTTACATGTGGCGTGCGTGGCTCTGTTGTGCGTATCCCATGACACGGTAGGAGGGTTAGAGTTGGCGGGCGGGGCTCTGTCAAGCGTATCCCATGGTCTTAGAGTTGGCGGGTGGGGCTCACTGTCTTGCATGCCCTCAGTGTCTTGCTTGCGCTTAGTGAATTATATATATATATATATATATATATATACACTAGACATTAAGCCTGTTACAATAATGGGCGCTAGAACAGTAGTGCATAAACATTAGTAGGACCAGTCTATATTAAATGGCAAGAGACCTTGACCTCATTCTGTTTCTTGTCTTAATTTCTTTTTTTTGTCAAAAATGTTTCTGCAAGAAGCCTAAAGTAAAATAAAAATAAAATAGAAACGTATATGACAATACAGTAAGTATAATTAATATTGTCTTAGTGTAAAACTTTGTAACAATCTGTAAGACACAATATCTGAAGAAGATATTTAGGACAAATTTTCTATTTTTTTACCTCATGAAATGTTTCCATAAAATTTCATTATAGACAACATTTCTTGTAAATATTCTGTCTGAGTTTGGCAACAGTTTGCCTTGTCCAGGACCATCTACAACCTTGACAACAACATCTGGAAAACTTCTAACTCTTGATAATGCAACATATAACTGACAGTGACTGAATGCTGGTTCTGGCAAGTAAATGCCAACTATTTCTAAGGTTTGCTCTTCTGAGTCTTTCTCTTTTAGCATTTTTCTGATGGTCATTTTCTTTTTCTTCAATCGATCTATTTGCTCATATTTTTCTTTGTCTTTCAGCCTTTCTTTTGTTGATGTTTACTTGAGCTGACCGTTCTTCCAGGAGATGTTGCTTATATAGAATTTGATTGTCTGTGTCTTTTGTCCTACTTGAAGTGTCCTTTTTTTTGGGTGGCATGTTGTTAGTAGATACGTCCATAATATTTTCTCTTACAGTAATACTGGCTTGTATGTGGCTGTAATATGCGTCACTGTATTGTGTGTCTTTAATTTTCTCTCGCAGTAATACTGGTTTGTATTTCTGTAAAATGCCTGTAATTTTCTCTGACAGTAATACTGGCTTTGTTGTCCGTAATATGACTTTATTTTTCTGTCACAACATTGGGCAGTGAGCAGAGTGTCCCCAGCATCTAATTTAATGTGTGGCTTACAGCTGATAATCGTGCCCGTGGCGTCTCCCCAGCAAGTACTGTTTAGTTCCCCAGCAAATATTTTAATCTGTGCTGGTGTGCAGCTGATTATTGTATGTGTGGCGTCTCCCCAGCAACGGATTTTATGTGCGCAGCCGTGACTACCCAATCTGCACTCTCCCCAGCAATGTTGTCCTTTATTTCTTATCTTGCGCAGCCGTGGCAAGGCCATTCACTGTGTGCCCAGCTTCCAGTGTGTGTGCTTTATTTACTTATCAGGTGCGGCAGCGGCTAGGCCATTCACTGTGTGCCCAGCTTCCAGTGTGTGTGAGTCCACGGTGCAGTGCGCATGGGCGGGGCACGACGGGATACACGGCACAGCCTGCGCATGCGCACTTCACCAGAAGACACACACACGGACACCTGGACGCACACAGGGGTTTTATTAAAGAGGATATATCAAATAAGGGTAAGCCATTTGGGACAGCGACCCAATTGCTTTTCAGATTTGTGCGTTATTTGAATGGTGAATACATGTGGATCCCCAAAGAGGAAAATTCCTAGAACCTCAGTCATTTTCGGTCAGTCTCCCTGCTGAGTGTTGAAGGAAAAGTGTGAGAGAAAGCAGTGAAGGTGGCAGAATTACACCTAAGGCAAAAAGCACTACCAGGCAGCATATTAGCTGGCAGAGCAGGCATTGGATACCTCCCAAATTTGTAGATTGGCAAGGAGAGACACCACCTTATTTAGGAAGAAGTTCAAACATGCGTGGAGGAAGAGCGAGTGAGCAGGATAGTAGGGCTCAGGCAGAAGGCAGCATGGATGAGTTAGGACAGTGTACTGTAGCACAGGATTACCAGGGCTAATATCATGCGTGGCGACTTTCATCGTGTCTGGTTCCTTGTGCAAGCTGTCCACGATGCCCTACTGAGCCCAGTAAACCTACACATCTAGGGCAAGAGTGAAATTAGTTCATGTCCTCTGTGCTGTGGAAGAGGATCCTTAGAACACCTCCTCAGCAGCTGCCGAAAAACCATTGGTGAAGGCCACTACCGCTGATGCCATGACCAGGTGCTTAGGGTGGTTGCTGAGAGTGTAACCACTGCCATCCATTCTAGCAAGTACCAGCATGCCATAAAGAAGATCTCCTTTGTGAAAGCTGGAGAGAAACCCTGCCCACAACCAAAAATGAGAATGGGCCTTCGCTCTATGGCTCCCAGCTGGCAGCTGCTTTTTGACCTGGACAAACAGCTGAAGTTTCCGCAACATATTGTTATGACATCACTCCAGCCACACATGATGATCACCTTTGAGGTTAAAAAACACCTGATCATGCTGGAACTTATTATGCCCTGGAAAGAGTGTATGTTAAAGGCAAATTAGAAAAAAACATGCAAAGCATCAGGAACTGGTGAAGAAGTGCCAGGAAAGCGGCTGTAAGACACTCGGTGAGCCCATAGAGGTTGGCTGTAGAGGTTTTGCAGGGTTAGGGTTAGGATTATGGTTAATTCACTGTGCAAAGTCCTCAGTTACTGGGCATAACAGGAGAAGCAAACAGGAGGTCCATTAAATCCATGAGTGAAGCCGCAGAGAAAGCCACCAGGTGCCTTTGGATTAAGAGGGCTGACCCATGGGTGGTTGCTGCTGGGACGCAGGTGGTGGCCCGTTCAACCCTGGCTGGGTCACCTGCTTGAGGGTGTCTGATGCTCAAAGACCCAAAACACCCCATGACCTCAGGAACATCACTGAGGATGCATCCCAGGGTAACTAGAATGCATATCTTACATACTGATTGGCTTTAGGAAGATCTACATATCTTGAATGTAAGGGTAACACAAACAATTTAACTTAATGAATGGAGATGGGCAATTGAGAATTCAATAGGGTTTGAGACTGCAGGAAAGGGAGAGGTTAACCTCTTACAGGCTTGATACAAAACATGGGTCCAGTTCAGCATTTCAAGTGATTAGTTAAAAAGTAGAAAGACATGTGAATTGCCCTGCCTGGATCTCTTCTTAATAAAAATGGAATAGTTAATGAAATGGAATAGTTAGAAGCATCACAAAGTAGTGGAATGCAAACCCCATAACACTCCAACTCCAACCTGTCCAATACACACCAAAGGAATAACTAGTTTAGGCAATCAAGACACCTTTTTGACTTCAAACAAGACCAGCGTTGAATGGTGTAATAAACCCACTGTAACCTGGGTTGGCCAGCTTGTGTATCACTGATTGAAGAGAATAGTTTTGTCTCACTATTCAAGCACATCAAAAGTCCCTCTTTTTATCATATCAGAATTTTTTTTCTCAGATTTCAACATATACGAGGGATGTTCAAAAAGTTTTTGCAACTTTATATTTTTGTTGAAAACGGTGAAGTAGTAATTGGGCACTAAAAAGTTGGTACAACGCTGAGAAAATTGCATCTCAGAGGAAGGTGACCATGTAGAAAAGTGCTTGTAATTTGTTTTTGAAATTCTTAATAAATAGAGTTAAAAAGTGTGGAAACTTTTTGAATGCTCCTTCTATTTGATATGTATGGTCCCATATCATTTTTATCACTGTAATGGTGATGTGACCATCAAGCCATTTTGGAGTATATGTTTTATTCTCAAGCAGTCCCATTTTGTATTATTGGTCATGGCTATTATCTTCTTTACTGTTTCTATGGTTGCCTTTTGTTATGTGATGATGTAAGATCTTTTTTTCCTACATGTTAGAGGTGGCCAGCTCACAGTTTTCTAGTTTTGATGTAAGAAGATCAAGACAAATATAAAAAATACCAATTAATATTTTCTACTATATTTAGGGGCAAATAAAACAAGCAAGTAATGGAATGTTTAGCAACATTTTTTGGAATTGTCAATTGATTTTGTCTAATTTTCTGGTTTGCTACCCTTGCCTGTTTTTTGACTACATTTCTGCCTTGCCCTTTTGCACCTGAATCCATCTCATGGTTCTTTTTTGTGTCCGATCTTTTATTTCTTACAATCCTAATAAAAAGAAAGTCAAACTTCATTAATCAACAGCATTTGTCAGTGGTACATATTATAGATTCAACACAGTAATACTTGATGAATTTTACCATTTTTAAAGCAAATTAAAAGTTTTAATATGAGGCATAATGCTGTGTGGACACATTAAGTAGGGACATAAAAGAGATATTCAGACATTACTCAATCTACCCAGCAGTTTACCTCTGTGACTGGTATGTTTTTCAGTAAACAAGAAACCCATTATTTTGGTTCTCAAGATTCAGAATTACTCATATATTGTTCTGACACAAAGACAAAATAAAGAGAAAGCAGGCAGATGTTGTCATGGAAAAGGAGATAAAATATAATCAACAACAACAACATTTATAAAGCACATTTTCATACAAATGATGAAGCTCAAAGTGCTTTACATGATGTAGAAAGAGAAAAAAGACAAAATAAATAAGAAAAGTAAGGTAACACTAATTAACATAGAATAAAAGTAAGGTCCGATAGCCAGGGATGACAGAAAAAAAAAAAAACTCCAGACGGCTGGAGACAAAAATAAAATGTGCAGGGGTTCCAGGCCACAAGACCACCCAGCCTCCTCCAAGCATTCTACCTAACATAAATGACCTCAATCAGTCATCATTATATTCAAGGTTCTCATGGAAGAACTTGATGATGATAGTCGTGGACTTCTGGCCTTTAATCCATCAATGTAGGACATCACAGTGCTTTGATTGGGTGGTGGTGGCACAGGGGCATTTGAAGGTCAAAACCCAAAATACTAACCAATTATTTGCCTGAAATTCATTACTCTAAGCAATAGAAAGAAGTACTCTGACTTGCAATGGTAAAAGTTGGCATCCACAATTTTCAACAATGTGGAAGGACACAATACCAGCTTTTATACCATCATAATGATTGTTATGTGTTGCACTTTCCAATTGTACCAGACAGGAACCCATAAACAAAGTACCACAAAATTTAATTGCATAAAAATAAAAAATGTGAAAGAATATATTAAAATATTAAAGGATGATAACTTTGTCAAAATGAAACCTAAAGTGAAAATTAAGGGTAGAACTGAATTTCCTAGAAACCAAAATCCCTGAATGGCCAACATAAGGAAACAACCAAAGAAAAGAGCAAAGTAAAATAAAGAAAGGAATGTATCATAACATATATACATGATATGCTACATTTATGTAGTCCCAAATCGTCTTAAGTAAGCACACTTAAGTAACAGAGTTTTGGTGGACTCAGGATTGGGTCACTGCTTTTTGCAGATGATGTTGTCCTGTTTGCTTCATCAGGCCGTGATCTTCAGCTTTCTCTGGATCGGTTCGCAGCTGAGTGTGAAGCGGCTGGGATGAGAATCAGCACCTCCAAATCCGAGAGCATGGTCCTCAGCCGGAAAAGGGTGGAGTGCCCTCTCAGGGTTGGGGGAGAGATCCTGCCCCAAGTGGAGGAGTTCAAGTATCTCAGGGTCTTGTTCACGAGTGAGGGAAGAATGGAGCGTGAGATCGACAGGCGGATCGGTGCGGTGTCCGCAGTGATGCGGGCTCTGCATCGGTCTGTCGTGGTGAAAAAGGAGCTGAGCCGTAAGGCAAAGCTCTCAATTTACCAGTCGATCTACGCTCCTACCCTCACCTATGGTCATGAGCTATGGGTAGTGACCGAAAGAAGGAGATCGCGAATACAAGCGGCTGAAATGAGTTTCCTCCGCAGGGTGTCTGGGCTTTCCCTTAAAGATAGGGTGAGAAGCTCAGTCATCCGGGAGGGGCTCAGAGTAGAGCCGCTGCTCCTCCGCATCGAGAGGAATCAGATGGGGTGGCTCGGGCATCTGATCAGGATGCCTCCTGGACGCCTCCCTGGTGAGGTGTTCCGGGCACGTCCAACCAGGAGGAGGCCCCGGGGAAGACCCAGGACACGCTGGAGGGACTATGTCTCGCGGCTGGCCTGGGAACGCCTTGGGATTCTCCCGGAAGAGCTACAAGAAGTGGCCGGGGAGAGGGAAGTCTCGGATAAGCGGAAGAGGATGGATGGATGGATGGAAGTAGCAGACATCAGTCATGTTTCTTGCTAAGATTATGGGGAATTTCTAGCTAATTTGAGCAACAGAGGATTCAAGCCAATGCTGGTTGCACTTATTATAATCAAACAGTGAATACCAGGTCCCTGGAACTTTGAAAACCGCAGTGCTTGCTAACTACTGTGGCACAGTGAGGCCCCAGCTCTCTTCAATCCATTCATCCACCTTTTCATTTCACTGCTGGGTCTAGCAAGAAACTATTCATGAAGCATTGGGGCAAACCCAATTTGGAACCAGTCCAGCACACAAGATAATTGCATGGCACAATCACCCCACTCTGAATTTGTAACATCTAATTTTATAGCAGTGCCATCATGCACATTTATAAAGGAGAAATCATGAACACTTATCCATCCATTATCCAACCCGCTATATCCTAACTACAGGGTCACGGAAGTCTATTGGAGCCAATCCCAGCCAACACAGGGTGCAATGCAGGAAACAAACCCTGGGCAGGGCGCCAGCCCACTACAGTGCACACACATACACACCCATACACTAGGGACAATTTAGAATCACCAATGCACCTAACCTGCATGTCTTTGGACTGTGGGAGGAAACCGGAGCACCCGGAGGAAACCCACGCAGGCACAGGGACAACATGCAAACTCCGTGCAGGGAGGACCCGGGAAGCAAACCCACTATACCGCCACATGAACACTTAACCCTTCGTATTAAATGTGGCACGTGAGATGTTTCTAATGAAGACTAGGTGGCAATAAATCAGCAAATCCATAAAGGTGGATGAATAGCTATAGAATTACAAATAAACAAAAATGGTTGTCATGTGTCACGCACGAGCGCATCAGGAACAGCTGAACAACTCGACGCGCACCGCAATAAACACGGCCGGGGTACAAAGACAGCGTACTAACCTCTCTCTCCTTTCTCCCACAGAAAAGACGAAGCGACATCGCCATAAAGCCCGGAGCACGCGACAGTCTCCACTTCCGGGTTCTTTCTTCCCTCTGGTTCCCCAAAGATGACGTCAACATTCCACAATCCATCACGCCTTCCCAGCAGCCATCACGTCTGATTTCCGGTCCATCCCGTTATATTGTCCTCCCAAACCCGCCATCTTTGTCTTATGATTTTGATTGTTTATATCAAAGAAAGACCCATTTTTGTTGCAGTACAAGGGGTACAAATCCCCAAAACTTTATGCTTGTGTCCTCTGCTTATTTTACAGTGGCGTAGCTGGCAGAATACGAAGTCTGAAGAAAAATGACTGAAGGACAGGATCTGAACTCGGTGCTGAATACCCTGGCCACGGAGCTACAGGCGCTCAAGGTAGAACATGCTGCCATGAGGGCAGAGCTGGCAGACGCCAAGAGACGACTGACCGCAGCTGAACTGGTAAAGCCAGAGTCCTCGCGGCCGCCACCTCCTCCGATTTTGGCACTAACCGAGGCGGACGACATTGAGTCGTACCTCGCCATATTTGAGCGGACGGCCACCCGTAATCAGTGGCCGTGTGCGGAGTGGGCCGCTGTATTGGCCCTGTATCTAAAGGGCCCGGGGCAGCGGGCTTATCATGACCTCCCTGAGAAGGAAGCCGCCCAGTACACTCTCCTAAAGGCCGAGATCTTTAAACGCTACGGCGTGACCTCCGACCAGCAGGCGAGGGAGTGGCGGCATTGGTGTTTTGACCCCAGTGGTCCCCCTAGGGCCCAGGCCTTTGAGTTCTGAGGTAAGATCGGGCGCTGGCTACAGTCAGACGTCAACCAGGCTCGGCAAGTGGTGGAGTTGGTGGTGTGTGAGGCATTCTTGTACGCAATGCCGGAGTATCTCTCCCAGCAGGTCTGGAGATATCCTTTCAAGACCATGGACGGCCTTTTGGAGGTACTCGAACAACAGCTGGCGGTGAACCAACTCAGGGAGGTGGAGAGGTCAGCTCGCAAGGCTCGACAGGGACATGTGGCCATTCCTGAGGCCACCCGCCGCGGTCTGGAGGCTCCGGCTAAACCCCGTGATCGACCCCCCTCCTTGCCACGCTGTTTCAAGTGCGGTAAGCCGGGGCATATCGTCAGCTTCTGCCCGCTGAACCATGAGCCGATGGACTGCAGCTGGATTCGGGTGAGAGGTACTGTCCACTGTCGAATCCCCTGGTGGTAAAAAACACGGGAGTGGTGTTGCTTAATGAGCACTCGGTGGTGGCATTATTTGATTCCGGGAGTAACATTACCTTTGTTGCTCGTCGTTATGTCTTGCCACGACAGTGGGCTGCTCCGAATACAAAAGTCACCTGCATACATGGGAGGACCAAGTCGTATAGGTCCGCATACTGTTGCATAACCTGGAAAGGGGAACCAAAACGAATGTTTGTTGTGTTACCCGATCCCCCCTTTCCGGTTATATTAGGACACGACTGGTCAGAAAGCATACGCGGTGAGACAAGCGCCACTCCGGAAACCAGGTTGGGTCTCATCATGGAGGGACAGGGTCACCTCCCAGCTACTCCCACGTCATGCACTTCGGCGACTATTGATGACGCAGGGGAGACCTCCTCGCAGGCGGACCTCCCCCCAATTGTAATAGAGGAGGAGACTCTGACACCTGAGGACGTGGCTCCCGATCCCCTCGCCGGCGTGGACTATCAGTTTCGATACACGCCCGCGTCATTTAAGAGAGAACAGTGGAACGATGATTCCCTTAAGTTTGCCCGGAATGCAATCGTATCCGCGAACGACATGCCATTAGCTGATTCCACGCCACCGGGACCCCACTTTGTCCTAGATAACGAATTGTTGTATCGGGTGGCGGAACACGAAGGGGAGGTACGGAAGTTGTTGCTAGTCCCACGGACCTACCGGCAGCAAGTGTGTGAACTAGCACACACCCACGTCCTAGGCGCCCACCTTGGGGCCGAAAAAACAGTGGAAAGAATTAAACTCCGGTTTTATTGGCCTGGGATCAATGAGGAGGTCAGGCGCTTCTGTCAGTCCTGCCCGGTCTGCCAGCTGCGCCAGATTCCCAGAAGGGACCGAGCCCCTCTCATCCCTATACCCCTCATCGATGTGCCATTTGAATGGATCGGGATCGATCTGGTAGGACCCCTGGAACCTTTGAAACGAGGCCATAAATACATTTTAGTTAGGGTCAATTATGCCTCCCGATATCCGGAAGCAGTTCCCTTGCGAGCTGCCAATTCGAAAAGCATCGCGCGGGAACTAGTAGCCCTCTTTGCCTGGGTGGGTATACCCAAAGAAGTCCTCACGGATCAGGGTACCCCCTTTACTTCGGATACGTTCAGGGAGGTCGCCAAGTTGCTCCATATTAAGCATCCCAAGACGTCTGTATATCACCCCCAGACAGATGGGTTGGTGGAACGTTTCAATCAAACCTTGAAACAGATGCTCCGCAAGGTAGTCAGTGCGGACGGTCGGGACTGGGACCAACTTTTACCCTTGGTGCTTTTCGCGTATTGGGAGGTGCCTCAGGCTTCTACCGGGTTTTCCCCTTTTGAACTTTTATGTGGACGTCAACCCCGAGGTATTTTGAAAGTATTAAAAGAGGGATAGGAAGGAGAGGCGCTTCCCTCCGTTAGTATTCTAGAACATATCGCGCAGTTACGCGATAGGCTGGAAAAAATTAGACCCATCCTAAAGGAACACATGTCCAAGGCTCAAGCAGCGCAGGCCTGCAACTATAACAGGAACACGTCCCTATAGGAATTCCAGCCGGGGGACTGTGTAATGGTGCTCGTGCCCACTTCCCACTCCAAATTGTTGGCGCATTGGCAAGGCCTGTACGAGGTGAAAGAGAGGAAAGGGCTCGTGGACTATTTGGTGCTCCAGCCGAATCATCATCCGAGCGAGAGGGTTTACCATGTGAACTTGCTGAAGCCCTGGAGGGACAGGGAGGAACCGCCACTCCCAGGAGCGGCCCTCTCCCTTTTCTCGGAAAAAGATGACCTTAACCTCGGCCCCAATTTGAGTCCCCAACAACGACAGGAGCTTTTGGGAGCAATCCGGTCGGTCCCGGAAGTGGTCAGCGAGACGCCAGGGTGGACTGCGCTAATTAAGCACGACATAGTGACGGACCCGGGGGTGGTAGTCAGGGAAAGACCTTATCGCCTCCCGGAAGCGAAACGCACAGAGGTGAAGCTAGAGGTACAACGGATGTTGGATTTGGACATTATTGAGGAAAGCCATAGCCCCTGGTCCAGCCCGATCGTCCTCGTTTCTAAGCCGGACGGCTCCTGGAGATTCGGTAGCGACTTCAGACGTCTCAATCAGGTCTCCAAGTTTGATGCCTATCCCATGCCCCGGATAGACGAACTTTTTGAAAGGCTGGGGACGGCCCGTTATCTGACTACCCTGGACATGACAAAAGGGTACTGGCAAATTCCCTTAACGGCATCCGCAAAAGAGAAGACGGCCTTTAGGACCCCTAGTGGACACTGGCAATACAAGGTCCTCCCATTTGGGCTGCACGGGCACCGGCGACCTTTCAACGTCTAGTAGACAGAGTGCTACGGCCCCACCAGTCCTATTGTGCCGCCTACCTGGATGACGTGGTCATCTTTTCCGGCACCTGGGAGGAACATGTATTACAGGTATATACGGTTCTCCTGACACTAGCGAAAGCCGGCCTTCGCATAAACCCTTGTAAGTGTTATTTTGGTTTGAGTGAGGCCAAGTACTTGGGCTACCTGGTGGGGGGAGGACTCGTGAAGCCCCAGTGTAATAAAGTTAAAGCCATTTTAGAATGGCCCCGCCCGATGGTCAAGAAACAGGTGCAAGCCTTCCTGGGACTCGCTGGGTATTATCGTCAGTTTGTGCCTCGCTTTTCCGAGAGGGCAGCACCCTTGACAGAATTAACAAAGAAGCGTGCCCCTTTCCAAGTGGTGTGGAATCATGATGCGGAACTAGCATTCAGTGACTTGAAAAAGGCTCTTAGCTCGGCACCTGTTTTGAGGACGCCTGACTTTTCTTGTCCTTTCCTCCTCCAGACCGATGCTTCAGACACAGGTCTTGGCGCCGTGTTGAGCCAAAGCATCGAAGGTGTCGAACACCCCGTTATGTACCTGAGTCGGGAACTGCTGGACCGGGAGACCAGATACGCAGCGGTCGAGCGGGAAGCCTTGGCCATAAAGTGGGCGGTAACATATCTGAGGTATTACCTCCTGGGTCGGGAGTTCACCTTGATAACGGACCATGCCGCTCTGCAGTGGATGGCGCTGCATCGGGAGTCGAATCCCCGGGTCACGAGGTGGTTTTCGGACCTGCAGCCCTACAAGTTCACTGTCACTTATCGCCGAGGTGGCCTGCAGGCCAATGCTGATGCTCTCTCCAGGGTACACGACCTCTCAGTTCGGTCGCCCAACCCGATGGGTCTGGGCTGAGGGGGGTCATGTCATGCACGAGCGCATCGGGAACAGCTGAACGACTCGACGCGCACTGCAATAAACCCGGCTGGGGGATAAAGACAGCGTACTAACGTCTCTCTCCTTTCTCCCATAGAAAAGACGAAGCAACGTCGCCATAAAGCCCGGAGCACGCGACAGTCTCCACTTCCGGGTTCCTTTCTTCCCTCTGGTTCCCCAAAGATGACGTCAACCTCCCACAATCCATCACGCCTTCCCAGCAGCCATCACGTCTGATTTCCGGTCCATCCCGTTATATTGTCCTCCCAAACCCGCCATCTTTGTCTTATGATTTTGATTGTTTATATCAAAGAAAGACCCATTTTTGTTGCAGTACAAGGGGTACAAATCCCCAAAACTTTATGCTTGTGTCCTCTGCTTATTTTACACGTTAGACATCTTTACTAACATGCATGAAAAATCTCATTCATAACAAATGTAGTAAACATACAGTAAGATGAGATAATCAAAAACATGGCATTTATTTTATATTTTATTGCAAAGCATAAATCTTTACAAAGCTATTAGCTCTAGTCTACAGATTATTTCTTCTACAAAGGATATTAATCTGTTTCTTTGCGGTGCACATTTAGCTCAACCCACATTTTCAAATAAAACTGTTTGACCTATCTTTTTCTGCCACAAATTTCCATCTTTCAATGTCTCTTCTGACATTAATCTTATTTTGATTCACTGCTGCTCTTCTAGCTTCTATAATGTAAAACTTTACCAAACTAAATAGTAACTACAGTACAAATCTTCTGAGATTCAGGTGTATTTAACAGAACTACTTCATAATTCAAATTCATACCCCACACAAATTCACTAAAGTCTTAGTCTTCTCCCAAACATATGTGACCCCATTCTTGTTCTCAGAAATGTGTGATGGGTGCACTTCTCATCACAACATAGTGAAATGACCTGGTGCTTTCAGTGTTTCTCAACTTGTATGTAATCTTTCCCAAGCCAAAAACCAGGTCAAGTCTTCCACATGGTTGTCCTTAACGTTCACTTGAATCATTGTTCACACTGTGTTCATACAGTATCCAGATTTCTAATACACATAAATTAACTGAACATGTTCTCCATTTCACAAATAATACATTCCCAACATTACAGAAATGCTAAGTGGCCTTATGAGTAGCATATTTTAAGTCTGTAGAAATTTGCAGAGGCTCATGGGAAAGTAACCCACCCATCTTCACTTTAACGTAATAGGGAGTGGCTTGACCAGTTGTGTGATATGAAAATTACCCATTGACGTCCATCTAGTAACAAACAATGCTGACTATTACATTTTTTTTCTGGTTTGTTTGAAAGGAGAATGCATAGCAGTGTAAAGAGGGATTTGGGATAAAATTATCAATAGGAAGTTATTGGACTGCTGAAAATGAATCCAAAATTGACAGACACACTCTGGCCCACAGAAACATGACAGCCTTGGATCAGATAGTAGTCCCACTCTAGAATGTTGATGTACACCTAAACACGAGAAATGACTGAGTTATAATCCCTGTACTCATAATACTGTAGCTAGGAGCATTGTTATTTGCAGGGATGGTACCATCACTCAACCATAAAAGACCTGCCTCTCAAATACTGTTATCAAAGCATATCTAGTTTATGTATTTTTTATTTATTATTAAATAAAATAAATCCAGAATTATTCATATAAAACCTCATTCCTACCCCATGTACTGCATTTTCCCTCCCTCACAGTCCTATATTCACCCCCAAATGAAAAATGTAATTTGATTGTGCTCTGCAGCCCTGTGCAATGGATTGGAATGCTCCATTTCCAAATAAAGCACATCCCAGACACCTCCAATTTGACGAACTTGATTAAAATGACTACAGCTGCTGTATATAAACCTCTAGAATACCTTGTCTACATTTACGTGCACATCTTAATGTAAAGAGGAAGGTCTCTTATGTTCTGGTTGGCTTTAGGTTCAATGGCAATGACAAGCAGAGACACAAACTCCTATAGGAGATATCAGAAATAATATATTAATATTATATTATTTGCAATTACTGATAATGCCTTGATGTAAATACCAGTCTGGTGGGATATTCCTCTCTTTTAGATGGTCCTAGGATGCCTGAAGTAAGTACTCCAGACAGATGTTTGAGTATACTCTTTACAACTTTACTGATACCCGAACTCTTTTACTGTATGTTTTAGAGGTTTTGAGATTTATATTTCTTTACTATATTAATTTATGTCTAAACTATATGATTTAAATAGTGTGAGTCTCTGCCAATGTTAAGAATTCAGCTACATAAAAGGCTTGAAGATAAAGATAAGAAAAAGCTTGTGCTTATAAAGTTAAGCAATTACAGTTGAAAGGAAAGACATTTATTGTGTGTTGGATGTGATTTGAACACTGACAATATTTACCATTTGTTTATTTTAATAGATGCCTTCATGGGAATGTAACTAACACATGTAAAATAAATTCAGTTGCAACCGTTGGACAGTGTTTAATATTTTGTATCATTTATTTTCGCTTCAAATGTCATGTTATTTTGTGTCTTTCAAAAGTAATAGTTAATGACTGACAGAAAAAAAAAAAAATTGTAAATACATGGTTAATTGGTCACTGTAAACTGACCTGGTAATCATGAGTGTGCATGTGTAGGTGTCTGCTAGATGGACTGGCACATCCCTCTTAGGTGAAGCTCCTGCCTTGTACATGATATTGTAAGTATGGTTTGCTGCCGTTTTGTTTAGTTCTGTCATGGTGTTGCTAGGCAGCTGACCTAAAAGCATTTGGGTTTCACTTCTGGGGTCAAAATATAAAGGTGTTTCTAAACACCTGTTTACTATCTGAGTTTGTGGAAAAATAACAAATGAACAGCACGTGTTTATCTAGTTAGTGCTCCTGGTAAAGAACTACTGATAGGTTTATTTTTGACTAAGATTTTGGGTTTTTGACTTTGTTGTTACAATAGTGTTTGTTTGGCTTCCCAGTTACTAGTTTTTGCTTATTTTTCTGGCTCACAACTCTTTTTCTCATCCTTTATTTAAAAAAAATCTCTGTCACCTTCACAGTACCAGAACATAAACTTGGATTCTCAAATATGAACGACCCATAGATGAAACATGTTTACCATGACATTTACAAGTTGCAGGGAGAGGTATTGAGTCTACATAAATAAATTGCTGAATTTGCTTCAGACCTTTATGATAATGTGTTTGATGCTATTGTATCTCTAGCTAAAGACTTCAAACCACTTAAAGAGTTACATGTGACAATGAACAAAAAAACTTCATAGGGGGTTAATTAAATTCTTTCAGAGAGCATAAGGAAGGAATAAAATATTTCACTATTAAAAAAAAAACAACAGAGAAGAAGTGAAAATTGTATTTCTGTTGTGGAGATGCTGGGCATATTGTGCTGAATCACCCTAAAACTATTTAGAAACTTAAAAATTCAATCTAAATGCGAGTTCGTGGCATGGGTCTTGGTAGTCAAAACTTACTATTGTAAAATGTTACTATTAGTTCCCAAACTAGTAAATGACAAGGAAGTGTCTGCAATAATTGATTCAGGAGTTGCAGATAATTTTATTAGTTCTGCATTAGTGAAAGCATAACATTTGCCTAGAAGATCATTCAAATTTAAAATAACAGTACTGTCAGTAGATGGGAAACAAATAGGTTCTGGGCTGTTTGAACACATTACTTCTACTATTACAGTACAAATAGAGATTTACGTACATCAAGAATGAATTGCCTTCTTTATTATCCAATCCTCATCCCTCCAGATAATTTTTGGTCTTCTGTGGCTTCATAAACACAATTATTGATTAGAAATTAAAATAGAGTGTTCAATTAATCTCTTTTTACAGTAAACATTGCGTAGATGTTTCTTGTTTTAACATGCAATAGCATGTCAGTCATACCCCTAGAATACACTGACTTTCAAGATGTTTTTAGTAAAAGTAAATCTCTAGAACTACCACCACAGCAGAAGTATGACTGTGCTACAGAACTTCTACCAGATGCTTAATTCCCTAAAGAAATTATTTATGCCTTACCCAAACCCAAAGCATGCTGCCTTGGAGCACTTTATACAGTACAATTTGCAAAACTGTTTTATTAAGTCAGCTAGTAAGTAGCCCTATAGGTGCTGTTTTTGCTTTGTGGAGAAAACAAGATGGAGGATTATGTCTTCGCATTGACTACAGAGAAATAAACAAAACAAAACTGGAGTAAAGAATATTTATCTGCTATCACTCATCTCTTCGTTACTGAATCAAGTGACGGAACCAATGGTGTTCTCTAAATTAGACCTGCACAATACAAACAATTTGATTTGAATTACAGAGGAAGATGATTGGAAAACTGCTTTTAATACTGATAACAGGCTCTATGTGTACAATGTAATGTCCTTTGGATTTTTATATATGCTGGCTTTCTTTCAGTTACTTGTGAATGACTTCTTTTGAGACATATTATGAAATTATGTACTAGTTTATATAGATGATATTCTTATCTTCTGTAAAGATACAGAAACTCAACTACAACATTTGCAACCTGTCCACCACACTATCCTCCTTGCTCTGTGACCTCACACAAGGCCAGGGTCTATAGCTGAGGTATGTTGACAGCCATGTCCCCTGCCAATGGATTTCAGCAGTGGGACATGTGGTTGATGAACTGCTTTTATGGCCAGCTCCTCCAGGTATTCCTCCATCCTCAGACAGTCCATGGCAAACTGAGTAGTATATCCCTCTAAGATCTGGACCCAGTGTGCTAAACTGCTCTCCTTTCAAAACTGTCATCCGTGAGGTTAACACAAAGTTCATCCACCAAAATATTGCCACATGATACAGCCACCTCAGCCAAGGGTTATGGGAGTCATTCACCCAAGCCAATGGACTTTAGCACTGGGGACTCACAGTCAAAGTGCTTTCTTTAAATGCTCCATCTCAGATCTGGATTCATGGTGCTACAATGCCCTTCA
This sequence comes from Polypterus senegalus, assembly GCF_016835505.1. Classification (NCBI taxonomy): domain Eukaryota; kingdom Metazoa; phylum Chordata; class Cladistia; order Polypteriformes; family Polypteridae; genus Polypterus; species Polypterus senegalus. The sequence goes on from NC_053155.1 coordinate 75,030,243, forward strand.
TTCCTAAAAGACAAATACAGTAAAACACTGTGATAGCATTTCCAATAATAGCAAAAATTGGGCTTTCCTGACTCCCTTACGAGTGATTACAAAAATTATAGACACTAGTTACTTGATCTGAGGCTGAGGCCGCACAAATGGTTCAGCACTGGATTGTGATGATTCTGAATGTACAGCTGCTGACTCTAACCCACTGCTTTTTAACCATCCAGCACTGCAGCTGGTATAGTATGGTGTACATTATCTGACTGGTTCTGTTTTGCTATAAATAATAATGCTTTGAACAGTGTGGAAATCAATTACAGGTAAAATTTCGTTACAATGAACTCCCAGGAACCTAAAAAATATTTTGTAACGAATATTTTGTTGTAATGAGATTCTGTATTTGTTACTTTAGTGCGTTCTTTAACTTTTATCCAGGCGTTTGCAATTCTTTCAATAGCTTCTTTCGCATTAATTTTAATCTCCTCCTGCTTACAAGCTATGAGAACTTTTCTCACCATTTCCTTGCCATAATACACTTTCAGGGTCCGAATGATGCCCAAATCCAATGGCTGAAGCACTGCTGTGCAATTGGGTGGGAGGAATTCATCGTGAACATTATCTAAATGTGGAAGCATGTTGTAGGAAGCACAGTTATCAATCAGGAGCTGAATCATTATTTCATTATTGAGGTTTCTGAATTTTTTTGAGACCCCCCACTCAACGGGAATGACACGCTGAAGTGAGTCCTAACACGCGATTGCAGCGTCTTTTTGATAGATTGTTTGTCCGTTGCTGGGGCAGGGCAATAGGAGGCTCACAGCACTGCAGTGAAGCAGCACAGAAGCAAATCATAAAAGATTGGGTAGCACTATAAGTCTTGCACCCCAAAACATGAGGCTTAATCTCAGTACTTTAGCAAAACTAACTTTGTTCTGCTTGAAACAGGAACGGCACAGTTATTTCTTGTAGTGTGATCTGCCATTCTGCTCTACACAGACACAGCAGTCAAGCAGGGTTGTGGCCAGGTCATCAATCCATCCATTATCCAACCCACTATATCCTAACTACAGGGTCACGAAGGTCTGCTGGAGCTGGTGCAAGGCAGGAAACAAACCCTGGACTGGGCGCCAGCCCACCACAGGGTGCGCACACAAACACACACACCCACACACCAAGCACACACTAGGGACAATTTAGAACCGCCAATGCACCTAACCTGCAGGACTTTGGACTTTGGGAGGAAACCAGAGTACCTGGAGGAAACCCACGCAGACATGGGAAGAACATGCAAACTCCACACACGGAGGACCCGGGAAGCGAACCCACCGCACCACCGTGCTGCCCATGATCAAGTAATCCTGTTATCTGCATTTACAATCGATGTGCTCCTAACCTTGCATCACCCATCAAGATCTTTTCTGTTTACTTTGGCAGAGAGACGCAGCATATCTGTGAGCCTGCTATTGCATTGTAGACGCGGAGATCGCATTTCGGGACACTGTTCGGCTTGCTGTCTAGTTGGGGTAAGTTCCAAGACAGTTTACAAACCTCACATTTTCTTGAATGAGTGCCGCATTAATAAGAATGTTTCTTGAATGAGCATCACTGAACCACATAAAAACTGCTTTTTCGACGTCTTCAAATAAAGTTCACATATGTTTGCAACCTGAGTTTTTCTAGTTTTTTTCCTCTGTGTTTCAAGAAAGTTGACAGTGTCAATGGTGAAATTCCATATTCACTGGCAACGTCTTTTTTCTTTTTGCCGCAATCGACAGCTGCAAAAAATTACAGTTTTTTTTTCTAATATGAACTGTTATTGTTTTTTTGGGTCTGCCGTTTCTATAGGAGGGTGACAATGAGTTAAATTCCAATGGATGTTTTTAAAATGTAATGAGCAATAAGCAAAAGGTATCACTGAAAACTGCAGGAATCAAAAAAGGCAAAAAAAAAAAAAAACAGTACGAGGAAAGTTCGAAGAAAGAAAGAAATTACGGTGTTTCTGTTTAGAGATTGTTGTGCACAACTAAGCTTCGGCAACAGAACTAACTGCTCTGTGGATGATTCATTCAGGTACTTCAAGGTCTTTTGAGCACTTCGTTGTAATGAAAGTATCTGCTGAATGTACTTCTTAGTAACGAGATTTGTATAGATTCGTGTCATATGGGGAAGCTGTCGGGACCATAAAAATACTTCGTTGTAATGAAAATTTTGTTGTGAAGATATTCGTTGTAATGGAATTTACCTGTACTGTATATGAAATGTAAAAATACTAGTATAATGAATATTTATAAAGCCCATTTCATCCTTCCCTGTAATTCTGCTTCGACTGCAAATTGAAATGAGGCCGGACAATTACAAATAAAGTTAAAGAGATCCATCCATCCATCCAATTTCCAACCCGCTATATCCTAACTACAGGGTCACTGGGGGTCTGCTGGAGCCAATCCCAGCCAACACAGAGTGCAAGGCAGGAAACAAACCCTGGGCAGGGCGCCAGCCCACAGCAGAAGTTAAAGAGATATTGTTTAAAATTGTTCATAAATTTTATCCAGTCAAATTTTTATTTTCTAAGTTAAAACATGTGGGGGTAATTTGTGTTCCTTTTAAACTGCTGAAGTGAAGTCTGTGGTGCATTTCTTTGCTAGCTCTACATTTTCAATTTATTTTGGACTGCTTTGCAAAGACCAAAAGTTGTATTTCAAATCAAAAGATTTAGACATTTCATTTTATTGTGTAAGAGAAAACATGGACAAAGAATGCTTAATAATTATATTCGGTAAAGTTCATATTCATAAAACATTCCTTGTATTTTGTAGGTGGTTCCCCATGAGGCATGAGTCCAATGCCAAGTATTCCAAAACGTTCCAAAATAGTTTCTTTTTGTAAACCTGGTGGGCAACTTTACAGTGGGACATAATAGCGAAATAAACCATCGGGAGGCAGTACAATAAAATGTCTTCAGTCCTTTTTAATGTGGCTTTTAAAGAGACATAAAAACTCTTAACTATACAGAATAGTGATTCCAAATAAGGTGCAATAGAGTTTGAAAGCTCATACACAAAATATTTAAATGCAGTCTCAATGAAACTGTAGGTTAATATTTTTTGCAAAATGTAATTTATTTGGAGAACTGGGATATTTACTGTTTAAAGCAATGTATTCACGAACATGAACTGCTGCAAAACAAGTACTATGTTAAGATGCAAAGTAATTGGAAATGCTTAGGTTTCTTGCTTACACCTTTTAAGATATCAGACTTTAATATTTTAGCATAGTCAGGTAATCATGCACTTAGTTTCACATTGTGAGCTCCTGCGTCTACGGTGTTGCTGAAAACTCAAGTTTCCTTACTGGCTCAGGTGAGTCAGAGAAGCATGTATCATTAATTATGGTCTCTGCCTCTATTTGTCCAAATGACAGGTAACCAGGTTAGTACTTATGCCGTTTTCTTTAACTGTTGTCAGGGGGATCGATGATGTGGGTCTCGCTATCTCACTATCTCTAGGTCCACCATGGGAAAGGAACTTTCGTTTATTAATTATTTATTCGAAGATGGTTGACAATCCGCTTTGCTGTTTTTGCGCTGCTCTGCATTATTTCATTCTTACAATTTTGCTAATCGACTTTCTATTCTTTACTGTAGCTTTCTGTTTTCAATTGTATGGTGGCTAATTTCATTATTTTCTCGAGGAATGTTAGAGCACTGCCCCATAGAAGAGGTCGCGTGTCACCGATCTTCTAAAGCGGCATAATGCAGACATAGTTTTTCTTCAAGAAACTCGTCTGTTATGTAAAGATGAGCAATGGGCCGCTTCTAAGCGTTACCTTGTTGCTGCATTATGATTTTAGTTAGACGATCGTTAACAACTTAAGATTCTTGCCTCCAGTGTGACGATGACGGAAGGTGTTGTTACGCTTTAGCACAGCCTGGTGGCAGGAAACTTGCCTTGTAAGCGGTTGATGTGCCAACGCTGTACAGACGTGAGCTCTTTCCTAACATCGCTGAAAACACTGTCATTTGTTGGATTTTAACTTATTACAGGTATCTATGCAAGCTCTTTCATTGACCTCTTCTAGATAAAGCCCCTCCCCTAACCAATCAGCGCTTTCCACCCGCCTCTTCCGCTTTGGCCAAGTTTATGTCTAATCTGACATTTGCAGATTCGTTCCGACTCCTTAATCCATCTAATAAAGAATTATCTTTCTTTTCAATGCATCACAAATCTTCCTCTATAATTAGTGTCATTATCTCTAAAACAATAGCATCCTACTCCCCTAATGAGTTCTTGCTTTCCAGTTGTTTTTTGATCACAGAGTTTAAGTATTAAACCTCCATCTTCTGCTTTTGTTCTCTAGGCCTGCACGATGGCGTTTCTGCACTTCACTTTAAAATCTGATAAATTTATTGGACAACTCTTAATTGTTGTCACATATGCTTTTTCATTAACTATAGGAGAACTAATTCTAAAATGGTATTTTTTTGTGAAAACATTTACAGAGTTGTCAAAGTTTCTAGAGGGAGGGAAGCAATCTTAATTTCAGACGGCTTTGTTCTAAAAACATGTCTTAATTTAATGTCAGCATTATTATTAATAAAATTCCCAGTTTAATCAGATAGCACGTCCTAGCTATACCATTTACCCCATTGTTTTCTGTATAAAACTATATTTTTGTTAGTTTATAAGCCTGAAATTAAGTAAGAATAGAAAGCCACTTCAAAGTATTAGATGTGTCAGTAGCATTACAGGAGAAAAGGGGTTCAGTGGCAGAAAATAGGATTATGGAAGAAATAAGAAACTATTATGAGTAATGCTGTCATTTATATTACACTTTGAGATACTTCCAGGATTCGCATTTGAGTAATAACTTGCCTTTTGTGTGTTTTTTTTTTTTACTATTTTTGGACTAATGTTCTGCTGGAGCATGTGATTGTGCAGATTGTGCAAAGCAAAAGGGCCCATGAGCTTGGGGGTTGTATACAGTGCATCCGGAAAGTATCCAGAGCGCATCATTTTTTCCACATTTTGTTATGTTACAGCCTTATTCCAAAATGGATTAAATTCAGTTTTTTCTTCAGAATTCTACACACCACACCCCATAATGACAACATGAAAAAAGTTTACTTGGGATTTTTGCAAATTTATTAAAAATAAAAAAAATGAGAACATATATACATAAGTATTCACAGCCTTTGCCATAAAGCTCAAAACTGAGCTCAGGTACATCCTGTTTCCCCTGATCATCCTTGAGATGTTTCTGCAGCTTAATTGGAGTCCACCTGTGGTAAATTTAGTTGATTGGACATGAAAGGAAAGGCACACACCTGTCTATAGAAGGTCCCACAGCTGACAGTTCATGTCAGAGCACAAACCAAGCATGAAGTCAAAAGAATTGTCTGTAGACCTCCGAGACAGGATTGTCTCAAGGCACAAATCTGGGGAAGGTTACAGAAAAATTTCAGCTGCTTTGAAGGTCCCAATGAGCATTGTGGCCTCCATCATCCGTAAGTGGAAGAAGATCAAAACCACCAGGACTATTCCTAGAGCTGGCCGGCCATCTAAACTGATTGATCGGGGGAGAAGGGCCTTAGTCAGGGAGGTGACCAAGAACACAATGGTCACTCTGTCAGAGCTCCAGAGGTCCTCTGTGGAGAGAGGAGAACCTTCCAGAAGGACAACCATCTCTGCAGCAATCCACCAATCAAGCCTGTATGGTAGAGTGGCCAGACGGAAGCCACTCCTTAGTAAAAGGCACATGGCAGCCCGCCTGGAGTTTGCCAAAAGGCACCTGAAGGACTCTCAGACCATGAGAAACAAAATTCTCTGGTCTGATGAGACAAAGATTGAACTCTTTGGTGTGAATGCCAGGCGTCACGTTTGGAGGAAACCAGGCACCGCTCATCACCAGGCCAATACCATCCCTACAGTGAAGCATGGTGGTGGCAGCATCATGCTGTGGGGATGTTTTTCAGCGGCAGGAACTGGGAGACTAGTCAGGATAAAGGGAAAGATGACTGCAGCAATGTACAGAGACATCCTGGGTGAAAACTTGCTCCAGAGCGCTCTTGACCTCAGACTGGGGCGATGGTTCATCTTTCAGCAGGACAACGACCCTCGGCACACAGCCAATATGTCAAAGGAGTTGCTTCAGGACAACTCTATGAATGTCCTTGAGTGGCTCAGCCCGAGCCCAGACTTGAATCCGATTGAACATCTCTGGAGAAATCTTAAAATGGCTGTGCACCGACACTTCCCATCCAACCTGATGGAGCTTGAGAGGTGCTGCAAAGAGGAATGGGCGAAACTGTATAGGTGTGCCAAGCTTGTGGCATCATATTCAAAAAGACTTACGGCTGTAATTGCTGCCAAAGGTGCATCGACAAAGTATTGAGCAAAGGCTGTGAATACTTATGTACATGTGATTTCTCAGTTTTTTTATTTTTAATAAATTTGCAAAAACCTCAAGTAAACTTTTTTGACGTTGTCATTATGGGGTGTTGTGTGTAGAATTTGGAGGAAAAACATGAATTTAATCAATTTTGGAATAAGGCTGTAACATAACAAAATGTGGAAAAAGTGATGCGCTGTGAATACTTTCCGGATGCACTGTAGATTTTAAAAAATGAATAACTTAAATCACTTGCACTGTTCATTGTGTTAATAATTCATAATTTCAGTGACATGTTTGCATCATCACCAGGCAAGAATCCATGATGATATTATGTATTCAGCAGGCCTATGGTTTACATGAATTTAGACTTAAGGATTTCAAAGGCTTGGAGCCTAATCGGAGGCACAACACGTCCTAGCCCACCTTACAGAGAAGTGCACATTCCCAAATTTGGAGACCTTTCGTGTGCCATAGCAGACATGAACAAAGAAAGTTTTGAAGGACCTCACATGAATAGTGTAAATATACATTATTACTGTAAATAATTGTTACTTTTGTACTTTGATTTGATGTCAACAGTTTTCGAAGTTCAAACTAGTAAATGGTAAATCATAGCAATTCTGTTGTTAAGTTATGGCGCCTGTTAGTTGGAAAACTCTGAATACTTGAACAATTTGAGACTTTTTCTATTCTCGCCGAATGACACCATGTCTGCCAGTAGCAGCAGATCCAGTAAACATTATAAGCCTGGTGCTGCTAAACGTAAGGCACGCCTACAACAGGAATTGAAAAATACTAAGCTTACCAAGATTTCTACCTTTGTCAAAATTGAGCAAAGCTGATGCTGGTGAATCGGTGCAACGGTCACAAACAGGTTATACAGACAGTGCAGTGAGTGAAATGGTTACAACTACCAAGGAAAGACAAACAAGCAATATACATGACAATGCAATTGCCTACCGACAAGGAAAATTTCTTGGAACCATTGACACCTCACTTTATGATGTCCATTTTCTCAGAACTTGTGTAATACAGGTCGATTGTGTAGTAGTATCTTGTCAGCCGGTGCTGTCACTTTCATTTGTTACAAATTGACATTGCTTCATTTTATAGCACAGAATAGTTTCTACTTTCTAGCTTACATTAAATTTTAATTATCTTCCTTCACAAAGTTGTTTTGGAAAAGCAAGTGGGTCCACATCTTACATATATTTATGTACTACTACTACCCACACCTCTCACATTCCGTTCCCACAAATTATTTTATTTTTGAAACTTACAACTGCTCTAATAAAGTGATTAAAAAAGTGATTACAAATTACATTTAGAGAGCTGGTTTGTTTGTCACCAGCATGTGGTCTAATAGTTTCACTGACACCACTAGCCAGCCAGCCCCTAAGATCTAATTGCAAATAAATTACTAACAGTTCTGCTAGACAGGAGGGGCCCACCTCAGGATGCTGCAATATACATTTCTCTGTAAAAAACAATAATCTATCTATCTATGTTCTTTATCTTTATCCTTATCAGGAATAAAATGTATTTCACTATTTAGTAAGTTTCCTTGTTAGTTGGTTTGAATAATATCTCAACTTCACTCTTATGAAGACCGTTCAACCGTGTGATTGCAAAGCAGCATTGATCATGTGATCTTTTGATCCACTGTTAATTTATTATATTATTGCATATTTTTCATAGTGATTGTTATCATTATTTCATTAATAACAAGAAGAAAAAACAAAAAAATGTTAGATACAAGGAACATTAACTGAAAAATTACACATTAATTTTCTTATTTATTTAAGAAGGTATGCACTATCCACTGACCCGTATTGTTGTCCTCATATTACTTGGGATCAACAGTACAGAGTATGTGGGAGTGTGGAAGAGAGGTGAAGAAGAGAGTGCAGGCACGGTGAAGTAAGTGGAGGAGAGTGTCAGGAGTCATTTGTGATAGACGGGTACCAGCAAGAGTGAAAAGGATGGTCTATAAGACAGTAGTGAGAAAACCAGTTTATATAGGTTTTAGACTTTGGTATTGACAAAAAGACAGGAGGCAGATCTGGAGGTGGCAGTGTTAAAGATGTTAAGATTTGCATTGGGTGTGACGAGGATGGATAGGATTAGAAATGAGTACATTAGAAAGCCAGTTCAGGTTGGATGGTTTGGAGACAAAGATTGAGAGGCAAGATTGCATTGGTTTGAACATGTGAAGAGGAAAGATGCTGGGTATATTGGGAGATGAATGCTAGGGATGGAGCTACCAGGCAAGAGTAAAAGAGGAAGGCCTAAGAGGAGGTCTATGGATTTGATGAGAGAGGACATGCAGATAGTGGGTGTGACAGAGCAAGATGCAGAGGACAGGAAAATATGGAAAAAGGCGATCTGCTGTGGCGACCCCTAATGGGAGCAGCCAAAAGAAGAAGAAGAAGAAGAAGAAGCACTATCCAGTGGCCCATGTAAAAAGTAATTGCATCTCTAGACTCAGTAACATGTTATCCCACTTGCAGCATCAATAACCAGATTGTGAAATTTCCTTTGTTTATAAATAAGTCCCTCACAACAAAGATGGTGAACCATCTTTGTACAGAACATGGAGATCTTGTTTCAGGAGTTCAATATCACCTCAGAATTATAGGTGTATTCTTTGACTAAGGCCAGCAGCAGCACGCTACACTATTTTTACTCAGAGAAAATGTCAGAATTAGTGATTACAGATGATAGATCTTGTTACCTCAAGGATGTCAGAGAACATGACAGATATAGTAAGGGCTGGTAGAATGTATGGCTCGTTCATGACTTTTCAGTACAGTTTCAAATTTCCAAAGTATTGCACACTCACTGCATCTTGACAATCAATTAACATGGTGCCTGATAGCGCTGGTAGCTGTGTGAATGATTTCCAGGAATGGTGAAATAAGCTGTAGTGTTTGCCTATTTTTTTCCATTCTGTCATTGGATAAACCCCCATTCTGCTTCTTTCCTTGCAGTTGCATTGTATGCTGCACAGCTTTTTTAACATAATTTTAATACAATTCTTTGGTCTATATAAACATTCTTAAAAGACAGCGGCTATGTTGCAAATTTTTTACTACCAGTTGTGGTTGTAGATAAGAGCCCTGGAGAAGAATAACCTGTAGCTGGTGAAGTAAAGACCTGATATTTGTCTTAAGGGGCAGCATGGTTATATTCCGAGGTTACCACTGCTGTCTCACAACCCCAAGGACCTAGTTTTGGAATTTCAATTCAATTTTTTGCAGAGTACAAGTGTGGCTCGGACTGAATGTCAGCTTTACACATGAATCAACCCAGTGATGGTAAATTCACTGCGGAAAGGTGCAATAAAACAATTAGTTTCTAATTAGGAGTGTCATCACACCTCCACCCTTTAATTAGTCAGAAATCTCTGGAAACAAACAAATTTCAGAGTCTTTCTCCTGAAAAAGTACATTGAATACTGCCTCACAGGCTTGAATGGCAAAATAATGAAAACAAAAAGCTTTTAATATTTATTATACATTCATCCTCATCCTCATCCGAAAAAGGATCAATGTATAATAAATATTAAAAGCCACCAATATAACTAGCAATAATAAGTAGAAATAAAATACAGTATATATTATTTAGAGAGGGAAGGTGTCACACTGGCTGCCTCACAGTGAGGAGACCAGCGTTTACATCACAGGCTGTCTCTGTGTACAGTTTGAATGTTTTCCCCGCGTCTGATGGTGTTTCCACCGAGTACCTTGGTTTCTTCCCAGTGTCCAAAGACATGCAGGTTAGGTGAACTGATGAAACTAAATTGGCCCTTGTGTGTTTTCACCCTGAGATGGACTGGCACCCTGTCCAGGGTTTGTTCCTGCCTTTTGTGCCCTATGCTAGCTGGGATAAGCACGAGACCACGATTAAGCAGGTTGGAAAATGACATGACATGCATTGTTTGTTAAATAATACTATTTCCTAAGCAGGTTATTTGTATAAGCTTGATGCTTATTGAATATTTAGACACAGAGACATATTGAATATTGATTGATCTTCACTACTGCCTACATTATGATCAGAGTTCTTACACATATTCATAGTTGCATTGTAGTAATAGTATATATATTAACAACATATTTTGTGTATAAATAACACACAAAATATCTTAAAACACCCAATAAATCAGAAGTAATTTCAATAGATGCCATAAGCAATATGAAGTACTTAGAAATTACAAAATATAGTCGGGTGATGTTGATGACCAAGAAGAGAGAAAAAAAACACCAGTCCTCTGTATTTCCTAGGAAAATCAATCACTAGGGAGCATACAGTTGGATATACTAGACAAACCTTAATAGTTGATTTGTTGTAGGCATTGCCCTTTAATAGACTGTTTTGATGGCCATGGCCAATATGTTGACATTTATTGCAATTACACGGTCAGGTGTAGACACCTTGTGTGACCTTACTGCATCAGTCTGAGATGGCACACATGCTCTGGTTACTAACTGTTTGATCCTCTATAAAAAATAAGGAGTAAGAAACACAAACTACTGTCAGGGCATTGCATCGTTTATTTTGTCTTCAATTTTGGCTTAGCATTTTAATTTTGATGTATGTTTTTCGAGGTTATTTTGTCTCTCTATCTTGGTGTGTATATTTTTGACTATGAATCTGCCTTACCCATCTGTAGAACTTTCCATTTTCCAGGTATTCCTTATTGCTCTAAATAACTATAGGAACACCAGCAGCCTCTGCAGTGTTCATTCAGGACTTCACATACAGTTGTAGTTTTATTTACACTTGGAATTTTAAGTTGAGATTATATGTATGCTTCAGTATATAGGTGCTAATAAGTTTTGTTTAGGGCCCAAGCTATTTAAAAAGTTACATGTACGAAGATAGATTTTTAAATTAGCCCTAAAACGTAGTTGGTTCCAGTGTAAAGACTTAAGAATAGCAGTTCTGTGATCATACTTCTGTTTCTCCCAGTCCTTCCCAGTCCATGTCCATCCATCCATCCTCTTCCGCTTATCCGAGGTCGGGTCACGGGGGCAGCAGCTTGAGCAGAGAGGGCCAGACTTCTCTCTCCCCGGCCACTTCTTGTAGCTCTTCCGGGAGAATCCCAAGGTGTTCCCAGGCCAGCCGCGGGACATAGTCCCTCCAGTGTGTCCTGGGTCTTCCCCGGGGCCTCCTCCCGGTTGGACGTGCCCGGAACACCTCACCAGGGAGGCGTCCAGGAGGCATCCTGATCAGATGCCCGAGCCACCTCATCTAACTCCTCTCGTTGCGGAGGAGCAGCGGCTCTACTCTGAGCCCCACCTGGATGACCAAGCTTCTCACCCTATCTTTAAGGGAAAGCCCAGACACTCTGCGGAGGAAACTCATTTCAGCCGCTTGTACTCGCGATCTCGTTCTTTCGGTCACTACCCATAGCTCATGACCATAGGTGAGGGTAGGAACGTAGATCGACTGGTAAATTGAGAGCTTTTCCTTACGGCTCAGCTCCTTTTTCACCGACAGACCGATGCAGAGCCCACATCACTGCGGACGCTGCACCAATCCGCCTGTCGATCTCATGCTCCATTCTTCCCTAACTCGTGAACAAGACCCTGAGATACTTGAACTCCTCCACTTGGGGCAGGATCTCTCCCCCAACCCTGAGAGGGCATTCCATCCTTTTCCGGCTGGGGACCATGGTCTCGAATTTGGAGGTGCTGATTCCCATCCTAGCCGCTTCACACTCAGCTGCGAACCGATTCAGAGAGAGCTGAAGATCACGGCCTGATGAAGCAAACAGGACAACATCATCTGCAAAAAGCAGTGACCCAAGCCTGAGTCCACCAAACCGGACCCCCTCAACACCCTGGCTGCGCCTAGAAATTCTGTCCATAAAAGTTATGAACAGAATCGGTGACAAAGGGCAGCCCTGGCGGAGTCCAACTCTCACTGGAAATGGGCTCGACTTACTGCTGGCAATGCAGACCAAGCTCTGACACCGGTTGTACAGGGACCGAACAGCTCTTATCAGGGGGTCCGGTACCCCATACTTCCGGAGCACCCCCCACAGGATTCCCCAAAGGACATGGTCGAACACCTTTTCCAAGTCCACAAAACACAAATAGACTGGTTGGGCAAACTCCCATGCACCCTCCAGGATTCTGTTAAAGGTGTAGAACTGGTCCACTGTTCTGCGACCAGGACGAAAACCACACTGTTCCTCCTGAATCCGAGGTTGGACTATCCGACGGACCCTCCTCTCCAGAACCCCCGAATAGACTTTTCCAGGGAGGCTGAGGAGTGTGATCCCTCTGTAGTTGGAACACACCCTCCAGTCCCCCTTTTTAAAGAGGGGGACCACCACCCCGGTCTGCCAATCCAGAGGCACTGTCCCCGATGTCCATGCGATGTTGCAGAGACATGTCAATCAAGACAGTCTTACAACATTCAGAGCCTTGAGGAACTCCGGGCGTATCTCATCCACCCCTGGGGGCCTGCCACCAAGGAGTTTTTTAACCACCTCGGTGACCTCAGCCTCAGAGATGGGGGAGCCCACCTTGCAGTCTGGAAGGCATGTTAGTTGGTACCTATTAGCTGCCTCCAGAGTCCCACAGGACAAAAGGCTCCGGTAAGACTCCTTCTTTAGCTTGACGGCATCCCTCACCGCTGGTGTCCACCAACGGGTTCGGAGACTGCTGCCACGACAGGCACTGACCACCTTATGACCACAGCTCTGGTCAGCCACCTCAACAATAGAGGCACGGAACATGGCCCATTCGGACTCAATGCCCCCCACCTCCCTCTGGACGTGGTCGAAGTTCTGCCAGAGGTGGGAGTTGAAGCTACTCCTGACAGGGGATTCTGCCAGACATTCCCAGCAGAACCTCACAACATGTTTGGGCCTACCAGGCCTAACCGGCATCCTCTCCCACCATCGAAGCCAACTCACCACCAGGTGGTGATCAGTTGACAGCTCCGCCCCTCTCTTCACATGAGCATCCAAGACATGTGGCCGCAAGTTCGATGACCACAAAGTCGATCATCGGACTGAGGTCTAGGTTGTCCTGGTGCCAAGTGCACATATGAACACCCCTATGCTTGAACATTGTGTTCGTTATGGACAATCCGTGATGAGCACAGAAGTCCAATAACAAAACACCGCTCAGGTTCAGATCGGGGGGGCCATTCCTCCCAATCATGCCCTTCCAGGTCTCACTGTCATTGCCCACGTGAGCATTGAAGTCTCCCAACAGTACGAGGGAGTCCCCAGAAGGTATGTCCTCTAGCACCCCCTCCAGCGATTCCAAAAAGGGTGGGTACTCCAAACTGCTGTTCGGTGCATATGCACAAACAACAGTCAGGACCCGTCCCCCCACCCGAAGGCAGAGGGAGGCTATCCTCTCGTCCACCGGGGTAAACCCCAATGTACAGGCTCCAAGTTGGGGGCAATAAGTATGCCCACACCCGCTCGGCGCCTCTCACCGGTGGCAACTCCAGAGTGGCAGAGAGTCCAGCCCCTCTCAAGGAGATTGGTTCCAGAGTCCAAGCTGTGCATTGAGGTGAGCCCGACTATATCTAGCCGGAACCTCTCGACCTCACACACTAGCGCAGGCTCCTTCCCCTACACAGAGGTGACATTCCATGTCCCAAAAGCCAGCTTCTGTAGCCAAGGATCGGACCACCAAGGTCCCCGCCTTCGGCCACCACCCAATTCACACTGCACCTGACCTCCTTGGCCATAGGTGGTGAGCCCATGAGAAGGGGGACCCACGTTGCCTCTTTGGGCTGTGCCCGGCCGAGCCCCATGGGTGCAGGTTCGCCACCAGGCGCCACATCAAGCCCCACCTCCAGGCCTAGCTCCAGAGATGGGCCCCGGTGACCCGCGTCTGGGCGAAGAAAAACGGTGTCCAAATTTTTTATTCGTCATAGAAGGGCTATTGAACCGCTCTTTGTCTCATCCCTCACCTAGGACCAGTTTGCCTTGGGTGACCCTACCAGGGGCATAAAGCCCTGGACAACAGAGCTCCTAGGATCATTGGGACACGCAAACCCCTCCACCACGATAAGGTGGCAGTTCGAGGAGTCCATGTCAATTAACCAAAAGTAAGTATCAATGTAGTCATTTCTAATAAATCAAATGCAGTAAAGAACTTATTTCTAAGAAATACCATAATTTCCGTTTATCTTTTAAAATATAAAATGCAGCTTTTTGATGTTCTGGAAATGTGTGATGAACTAGTGTCAAAGATAAATCTATGTTATTTGCTAATTCAATAAATTTAAGGTTTAAGCATTCTCAGATAAAAAGAGAGAGAACACCTCATGCTAGCTGTCTCTTCCAATAATTATTGTGGGTTTTTTCTATTTAACTGCAAGTATTTATATCTTCTTCATTCTTTTAACTTATTGGCATAATTAATAAAACAAGTAGATAATGTTATTTATTCTGAAAAATCTAGCTGAGTGCAAGTTATAAATTATAAGTGCAAGTGAAATTAGGACAATGCAATAAAATAATTAAACTAGAGCAAAAGAGACAAATTCCTGTCTGCTTCACATCAAACTTTTTTTGATCAATAATTGTGATCAGTAATTATTATCAGTGATGTAGTTTGCAGGATTTGAGAAAAGAAGAATGCAGCTTCCATGTCTTATACTTAAACATAAGTTACACTGTGCTATATGCTTATTGTTCTCCCTTCCAAAGATCAGCATTTCACACTAGTCAATATAACTTAAAAAGTCTGTTTTTTACCTCATGAAGGAGTCTAGAAGAATTATTTCTTAATGCGACCAGCATAATGTTTAGGTTTTAGAATAACAATAAGTAGAAACAGGAGGCAAGTCCAAAACTGAGTCTTAATGTTAATGTCAAAATAATTGATTGTCCTTTCTTAGGGGTTCCTGGTGCCATAAAAATATTCTAATCAAACTCAATTTTTTTCTGCCACATCTCCAGAAACGAAGAGGTTGGGCTAACTGGAGAGAAACTGATGCTGGAACACATTAAAAAGAATATTCCAGATAGTCATGATCACGTTTGCAAATTGTCACAACCATTCCATAGAGGATGCCATATCCCTTCATACAATCCTGCACATCTGAATAATAAAAACTGTTATTAAGAATCCTGTTTTTAAAGATTTACAATTCAGCATGTTCTACAAGCAAGACTGACCACTAAACTGCTCAATTTAAAATGTGGCACTGCACTCTGCATTTGGATTTTGGACTTCCTAACCAACAGACCTCAGCATGTCTGGGACTGGTAGCATCACATCCTCCATGCTAACCATCAACCAAGGAAACACCACAGGGTAATGTTCTGAGCCTCCTATTGTACTCTGTTTTTACCTCTAACTGTGTGACCAAGCACAACTCCAACTCCACCATTTATCAGCAAATGATGAGACAGCGTACAGAGAAGAGGACAATCAACTCAGTATTGCCAAGACAACAATCTCACCCTTAATTCCAGCAAAACGAAGGAGGTGATGATAGATGCCCAAAAGCAGAAGGCAAACTACATTCTCATCTATATTGCAGGGGATATTGTTGAGTGAGTGAGCAGCTTTTCATTTCTTTGAGTGACCACACATTTCATCTCTTGTCGAAAAGACTTATCAGCACCTCCACCTAATCAGAAGTCTGAGGACAACTCACATTTTTCCATCTGTTGTCTCAAACGTCTACAGATACACATTGAAGTTTATCCTCCTGCAACCTCCTGCATTGCAACCTGAAACAGTATGAGTCAGATTGGGGAGCCTGCACTGGTACAGCTCACCCCAGGCAGACACGCGGTCCTGTCCCACCATCCGGAAATGACTATCTATCTGCCGCAGCTAGGTGTTATGTGGGCGTCCCCTTGGCCTGGTCCAGCCACTCAGGTCCTCAACAATGTGGATCTTGTGAGCCGGATCATCCTCAGGGAATTGCGCCACATGGCCATACTGCTGTAACTGATGCTCCCTCACAATGCAGGTAATGTGACTCATTTGAGACTCCTGAGCAACCGCTCATTCGACACAAAGTCAAACCAGCAGTACCCAAGGATTTCCAGAGAGACACAGTACTGAAGAAGTCTAGTCTTTGTCTCATGTCACTGGATAGCATTCATGACTCGCAACCATATAGCAAGACAGGAAGCACCAGGACTCTAAAGACTTGGATCTTCATCCTTTTGCATAGATATCGGGACCGCCACACACCCCTTTCCAGCGACCTCAACACTTGCTGCCTTACAAAATACAATTCAAGATCTCTGCCATCATGCACAGTCACTTTTCATACTCCTCCCTTCTGGCAAACTGTACAAAACAATTGGCACTTGCACCAGTAGATTCAGGAATGGTATCTACTTACAAGTTGCAAAGTTGCTGAACAATCATCATTTCATGTCTTGCAGGCTATTCTTTGCATCGTTCGTAGCAAATTAAATCAGTAAATCATTTGATCCCTAGAATGTATTCAGATGCATTTATGATACTTTTCGAAGGCACTGTCTTGGAAAGATGCTAAAGAGATTTAGTAGAGCCACTCTGTACAAAGTAAAGGGTAATATCTTGATATAATAATACATTAAAAACATATTGTACTCAACAAATTCTTTAAATCAGCCATATTAGAATTGATATTTTTAAAAGATATGGCAGAATAGTTTCCCACATTATCTAATAAATAGGCACTCTCTTTCAGCAATTGTAATATGTGCAAATGAAACTTGTAAAGATTTCAAACCAAAATCAAAGTAAAAAAGTAAGTAAATAAATAAATAAAGCCAGGTAAGCCCATGGCAGGGATACTCCTGGTTGTACAGCAATAACAAGGTTCTTTAAATAAGGCTAAATATATGTAGATAAATATATTTCAGTTTAATTAATTAATACACACATCTCTCAGGATATATATGTGTGTGCAGTGATTCATTTATTAGTTCATTAATTTCTTAAAAATTTCTTGTATCATGCAATTGTCAGATGAGACAGAATAACATATCACTTTATTAATGAAGTTAATTTCTCTATTATAAAAAAAAAATCCTGGGAGGGAGACTAGGGAGATGAGATGTGATCTTCTCGGAAGACAATTTGACGTCCCACGAGAGACTTCTTAACATCATGTGAGATGAGGCAGTGAGACCACATTTAAAACAAGTTCATGGACATCTAACCAAGCAGTTGTTGGAATGCTTTTGGCAGATTGACAACATGTGCTCTTAAAACAATGACAAGCGACAAGCAGAACACACAACTTGCCAGCAGCAGCAGGAAGCCAGCAGATGATCCGAACTCTTCTCCTTAGCGTGTATTCAGCATCCCCCTTTCACAACACGAGTGGCAGAGAGGCGAAGTGGCAAAAGAACAGCTGCTGTACAGGCTTTTGAATGATTGATGTGCAGCGCAACAAAAAGAACACGCAGCTCACCAGCAGCAGCAGCAGAAAGACAGCAGATGATCTGATGGCATCTCCTTAGGGTGCGTTCAGCCGCCCCCCCCCTTCACAACATGAGCAGCGTTATACTACTGCAAGAGAGATTTAACCACACCCGGGGTTGGAAATAAAGGACAAGTATTGTTCTTACAAAAGTTTTAAAGTAAAAGTGAAAATAATGCATATGTAACAATTCCCATGAAAATAACAATCTCTTTAAATTGTATATCCGGTAAACCAAACCTGGAAGTAGGCAAGCGAAGCGAGCAGAGGGCGGAGCCTCCTAGTTTATTATATCTAAGTCAATAAGGGTTATATTATTATTGTTAAAGGTATCAGTTTAAAAATCAGATGCTTGTGCTCACACCACCTGCAATGTGCATTTAGCAGATAGTGACAAACTTCAGTCTAAGTTCCTTGGGTTCATTAAGAAAACACTCTCATTTAACCTAAAACGTTTTCATGTACTTCTTCTTTTCATTGTGATCTTTTTATTAATAAACTTGTAGGAATAGTTTTGGGGTCTTTCAATAACAGGTAACAACACAAAAGAAAAGCCAAACAATATCTACATACTTCTGTCATATCACCTAGGTCCATATAGTCGTTTTCACTTTTACCTTTTCATCAATATCGCATTGAATTGTGATTCCATGTTTGGAATTACATCGTGACAATGCCTACAAGAAATGTGCCTGACAATAGCATTCACACAAATGAGAAATGATTGATCTGTGTGTGTGGTTATGTGGGCAGGACTTTTCCAAATCTCTTTGCATAACCTCTTGTCTCGCAGGGCTTGAAATTTTCTCTTGCAGGATTTCACTTTCATCAAACAACAAATCTTTTAATTCTCGTGGATACGCCTCTTCATTAGGAAGAAACACTACTTTTTTTTTTCCCGGATGGCAACACGAATTAGATGATCTACATGTCTCCGACTTAAAGTTTAAATCCAAACAATATATTCAATCTCTTTTCGCTGTTAGGTTATTTCACCAAGTCATAATTTCCATTTGTTTGCGCTAATGCGATCTTTACTATCCTTTTTTTGAGACTTTTTAATTTTTGTACTTCCTTTATCTCTAACCTGCTCTGCATGTGCACCACGCCAATGTTTATGAATTCTTTATGACATTCTACTTTGTCATCTACCTGTCTTTAAATCTCTTGGCACAAAGTCTCGCAGGAGGTGAAAGTGTCAATCTGAGAAAATCACTTCTTGTTTCCTTCCAAGATTTTTTTTTTTATAATAGAGAGATAAATAACATGAGGGATGGGTCCCTGGGCTAAGAACTGAGAAAACTAAAAGGGGAGTGTACAAAAAGGAACATTCTAGGGGAGCCAAACTAGTAACATAATGGGTCTTGTTGTAATTGAAAACAAAGCTAATGATGCAGAATGACATTATGCCCTAGAACCATCAGAAATTACAGAATTCCTTGACCAATGGTGTTAACAATAAAAATATTAATAATATTTATAAATTAGACACCTTGACAGAGTCAAAATTAGCATTCTTAACTGATAACCACATGGTTTGTACTATCTCTATTACCAAGTCTAGAAAACAAACTAACAGCCTATCAACAAAAGCAGGACAAATCAAGTGCTGGTAAGGCTAGATGAAAGCTAGTAGATGAAACACAGAATAACATAATGCTTTGTGCACCACCAGATCTCAAAGTGACTTTCATTTTTAGAGGAGTGGAACAATAGAGATTGATGAGCTTGGTCTGTTCTTGATAAAATATTTATGTTCAAAATGTACAAAATATAGACAAGTGATGTGCAGTCATGTGAATAAGCAAGTACACCTCATGAAATGTATTTTTTGTAGATCATCTACAACTGGAGAAAATTTCAAACAATTGTTAAATTGTCCAGCCCAGACCGTCCATCAAGTTCAGCCCGAGAACAAAACGCAAGATGCTGAAAGAAGTCTCTAAGAACCCAAGAATTTCACCACAGGACCTACAGTATAGGTACCTCTTGCCACTGTTGATGTCAACGTGCACAAATCTACCATTAGAAAAAGGCCATAAGGAGGAAACCTTTTCTTGTCTACAAAGAATATCAAGGCAAGATTAAAGTTTGCCCATGAACACCTAGGTAATGTCCATGACTTCTGGAGCAATGTGCTCTGGACAGACAAGACAAAGATAGAGTTATTTGGCTACAGTTGTAAGATACATTATAAATACTGATGTATAAAAAGCATACACATAGTACAAAACATAATTCTGTTACTATGGTGCTCTGGTGCCTCTCATTGCTAGGCAACTGTTTTACACCATTTTAGCTTATATATTACCTCATATAATTTGTTAATTAACTGTGGCATTTAATACACATAACATAGACTAAAATAACATTCTCAAACCCCCATACAGTAGTTGTACTCAGGTTGCCAGTGCTTCATTAATAATGTTTTTTGCACTAGTCTCCAATGTTCCAGAAATTCCTGAGTTCTGTTCTTATTTTGACTAATATTCCATAATCATATAATTATTTATCTTTGGTCATCAAAAATACATAATACATAATACTAATTTGTGAATAAATTGCAATAGTTTGAGGCAGAAATACTCATCTCTGTGAAGGGCTGCAAATCTTTTACATCACACTCTCTAAACTTAAATTTACATTTACTTATTTGCCTGATACCTTTATCCAAGGTATCTACAAAATTTAAGATAAATTGGTGACATTTAATTTGGTTTTCCAATTGGAGCACAGGTAGGTCAAGTGATTTGCTCATGGTGAACCAGTGTTAGTACCAGGATTTGAACCCACAACCTCAGGGTCTGAAGTCTAAAGCTTTAACCACTACACTGCAATGCCTGCCACTAAACTGAGCTAGGAAAGATAACCAGCCTTTCAAAGTGAACTCTTGTGTATTTACGGCAAATTTTGTTAAATTCACCATACACTGCCATGCCAAAATAATTCCTTATTACTTATAGTTCTAATGAAAACAATGTTCAGTTTATAAAAGAACATATAAAATATTGAACCATGCATGATTGTACAATAAAGATTTGTAAATTACAGAATTGCTTTAATGTGATTTATTTTTGTGTTGAATTACCTGTGGTGGCAAATGTTTCAGTGTTTTGCATAAACCACATATTACACTTAAGTACATAATTCAAATTAATACTTTAGTGTGGCAAGGAGGAGCAGCATGTTTCATTTTTATGTGTTCATCGTTTCATATTCTTCTCATGTTTGTGTGTAACTTCCCAAAGTAAAGGTGAACAGTGTTTGTAAATGTGGCTTGCTTTGAGTGTATTCTAGCATGAATGTTCCCTTTATGGGCCATTTGGGAATGATTTCTGCCTTGCACCCAATACTACTAGTAAAGAGATCTTCCGCTTATATAAACACAGAAGGTTTGACAGATGAGAGGAGGCTGTACTGCCATGGAGAAGGAACTGTGAAACTAAAAGAACAGAAAGGAGCAGGAAATTAACTGAAAAGCCTAATTTGAACCAGGTGTCAAATCATAAAAACTGAATATCTGTTGCCAATACAAAAATACTAACCAAAATGATAATCAAATGATATAATGGTAAAATGAGAGCCCTAAAACACACCAAAACCAAACATGAACTTCTACTTTTGAATCCTCAATTTCGGAAACTTCCAAGCATTTGGTGCCAGCTTATTGTTATTGTTTGCTTTCTTTTAAAAATATTTCTGCCATCATATCAAGTCTTTTTTGTTTTTTATGGGGGTTTTGATGTAAAGAGGGTCGATTTTTCTCTTTAAATTTGTATTTTAAGATGTTTTTAAAGATGTAAAGCTTTGTTTCACATTATGTTTGGATACCATTAAATTTATCATTGGTGCTGCCATTTTGGGAATTTCTACAATGTCACTAAGGAAATGTACCAGACATGAGTGGAATGAGATGTGACCACCAAAACAGGATAAAGGTCATTGCTAGCACTTCCTGGTCATAATCTTCTCTGTGTATAATAATCCTAACTTTGTTTTCTCATCTTTTTAGTTTAATATTTTGGCTCAGAAGAAACACAATACCCACCTTTGGTTTTGTGAATTAAGCTTTGTTTTTTCAATGAATGTCTCATTTTCTGGCTGCTGCTGTAGCATAGTACTTACAAGGTGTGTTAAGCTGGTGATATCACACAGAGAAATTTCAGAAAGGCCATTCACCCATGAAGTGTGCGAAATGTCATGGCAACAGGATTACAAAATGCCAGCACCCATAGAAAAATAAAATTGTGATAAAGCAAAGCAAAAACATAGCAATAACAAAATTCCATATTATTTTAGAGGCCATATATTGCAAAAGTAATAACACTGAAATATCTGATATTCAAAACCTCTAGAAAATGTAAACTCCTACTAAAATATACAATAAAAGAAGGAAATATTACATTGTAATATTGTGTTACATGCCACAATGAAACACAAAAATGGAAGAAGGCCTCAAAAAAGCATACAAAAGCCAGACCTGCAATTATTTTATGTCTGGTAAGACCTTTAAAGTTCCAAAAAGTTCAAAGTTGTTCTTTTATGAGTACAAGAAAAACTGTTTAAAAATTGTCTGGTCAAAACACTTGTAAAACAGTTTAAAATATTATCCAGGCTTGGGACTGGCATGAAGAAACACAATGCCTTGTGTATCTCCTGTGGCTGGGTTCCAATGCAGAATTCTAATGTAGTTAATTAATTAGCAGTTGTTACTACTGATGAACAAGAAAAAAGAAATTGTACAGGCCCATTCTACATTAGTGAAAAATGTATACAGAATAGCTGCTGAAAAAAATATTAATAATAATTTTACATGTATTGTTCCTGGCAAATATATGTAATTTGTATGCAGTTCTGTTATCCATCAAGAAAGGCTCTGAGAATAAAAATGTATCTTAAAACTGTACATGATTAATTAAATACAATGGAATGCACTGAGGTCCTGCTTAAAGTGAAAACCAACCTTTCATATTAAAACGGGAAAAAGAACATTGACATTGAATTGAAACTAATTGGAAAAGCTTATTATGGCCAGCACCCTGGAATCAACTTTTGTCTTTTGCAGATGACACTGGTATTTGGCATGTACTTAAGGAAGAAGCAATCTGTTGCATACAATAACCTTCATTATGCATAAAAAACTGATTCATTTTGAGGTAAGGTGCTTTATTTTGGCCATTTTTGAGCCCAGAACTGAACTTTAATAATACCAGTAGCTTACAACCCAAGTAAGCAGAATAATAGGATGGCAAATGCAATTACAAAGGTTTCTCTAATAATCAATTAGCATTTATACATGATTAATTAAGGACAGGCAAAGTCAATTTTCCAATGGAACACTGAAGGGGTGACTGCTGAATATGGGGCATTGCAGTCATGTGTCAATAATAAATTAAAAATCAGTCATTTTAAAGTAGTATTAGCCATTAAAAACACTAGTAGTGTAAAATCAATGTAACAGTAACTTGATAAAAAATAGGTATACAATTCTATCAAAAACATGAAGATTTTTGGGTGTAACCAAAGTTTTAACTCTTTGTGTACAAAGATGGAACTTTCAAAGGGAGTATTATTTCAAATAAATCAATGTTGCAGACTGGTATGTTTAAATAAATTGGGCTAGAGTGGTCAGTCAACAATTTTAATGTAGTTAATTGGCAGTTGTTACTACTGATGATCATCAAGTAGCTCTAAAATGACTAACTGAAGAGAAAACTATATAGATCATTTTAGAGATAGGTTATGAATAAAAATGCAATTGCTGCTGGGCAAAATAATAATAATTTAACATATAGAGCTCATTTTTGTGACCCGTCCAGAGTGTGAAAATGTATCTTAAAACTGTACACAATTAATTAAATGAAATGGAATATGGTGAGGGACTGCTTTAAGTAAAAACTTGTCCTTGATATTTTGATTGTTGGAATTTTGCGTTAATATTAAGTACGTACGTGTACTTTAATCAAAGTACATTCATATAATTAAAGTATGGCTTGGAAATGATTAATAGTTCAGTTTGACGCATGTAAACCTCTTCATAACATCAACATAAAAGCTAATAACACAGGTTTTAAATATGTCACCTGACGCCTACAGTCATGAACGGAAGGCAGTCCACCAGTTTCCTCTGCCTCCTGGGTAGAGGTGAGGTGAGGCAGGAAGTGTTGCTCCTTACTGGCTAATTGAAGGCCTTCTTTTAAGATGCTCTCTCTGTATAGCCGCCAGTGGCGCTCTATAGAACACACTCACATGGTTAAGAAAGTATTCTTTCAATACACATGCCGTGTCGCTGCACATCAACCACAAGCTTTTAAGTTTGTCTGTTACCTCTTGAAATACTGGGTGTGTCTCGACAGGTGTTCAGCCACAATTTAAAGTTTAAAGTTTGCACTTACGAGCGTTTGTGACACAGCGCTTGCGCGCACTGAAATAAAAAATAAATAAATAAAAAAAAAGGTGCGCGTCACCGCCCACGCGCCGGGTACGCGTTGACGTCACTGCGCATGCGCAAGAGGATTTATGGCAGGGGACAAAAGTGGCACTGGCGCTACATTGTACCCAGAACGACTCGGGTAAGAAATCTAGAGAATATTTTTGTGGTTTTCATCGTAACTTGCAGGAAGTAGTGCTGGACTAAGTTGACAGTGTATGTACAATATTGGGCTAAGGTGCTGAAATGTCCTGCTCAAGTGAAAAACAGCATTTAATTTTTTTCTTACCCCGCCTGTGATTTTTTCCCGTCCCCGTCTGCTTGTAGCAGGGCGCTATTGCCTGCTCTCACGCATTGTTTCGCTCGCTCTCTAATGGCGGACGTGAGGCAGTGCTACCGATGGACTGCGAAGGGGCAAATAGTCGGTAGTGGTGGGGGAGGGGATGGGCAATTATTTTCTAGTTGGAGTAACTACGCGTGAGTTGTTTTTTTTGGTAGAGATTTCTTTTTCAATGGGAGTGAAGATGACTGCTAATAATGAACGTTTTTATTTAGAAGGCAAACGTTGGGTAGGGTGCTATACTGATCGATGTGGTACCCCCGGGGGTAACATGCAGGGATCATAATGGCCGCCTGGGGTATTCATAGTTGCTTATTGGAAGTAATGTTTTCCTTTATTTGTCTTGGTGAATAGGACGAATGTTCGTAGTCTTTGATGAGCTATTCGATTATTTTCCGTTCTCTATTTTTTAACGCGCAGCTTGACTTTGATATTTTTTAACAAGCTGCATATTGAAATGACCTGACGTCTACATGATCTTAACGAACGAAAATGTTGTTGAACCTTGGTCATATCTGACCAATATAATTATATTTTAATGCACTTTCACAACTTAAAACGGGCTCGTTCGTGATTATTTTTAAATTCCCGGCTACTTCTCATGCGGCGAGTGCGTGCGAGCAAATGTGTCATTTAGCAATGGCGCAGCACCCGAGGGGTCGGCGTGCAGAGCGCGCGCCACTAGCGAAAATAAGTCGGGCCCGCCAGGCTAAAGTTAGTCGGGGCCCTAGAGCTCGTTACAGGTAATAGATTCGCCTCCACCTCCTCCACGAAACGGTGCAACTTATGAATGAGCGTGGCTGAGGGTCGGGAATTATCAAATGCTGTGTCTACGATATTTTATCATGCCTTTTTCATGTTGAGATTGGTGACAGCCCATGTTGAGAAGTTTTAATTTTTTGGTTGGTTTAAATATTGACAGAGAATCTATGTTATTGATTACGTAGACGCACAAATTATATAGAACATCTGTACACAGTGTATACATGGTTAAAGGGGCGGAACGCTCAAGGCACTTTTTCCAACTTCAAGAGAGCAGCAGTTAAGGTCCACCTACTTGCTTATTAATGTTCTCAACTTTATTTTTTAGAACCTAGTTTCCGAGTTATACTTTCATGGGTCATAATAACGAATTTTTTCATTAGAAGTTTTCACACATTCGATTAATTTTTCAATTGACAGTGCTGCTGGTTTTAAAGAAAGATCGGACGGATGGATGGATGTTTGGATCTTTCACTGTTAATGGTTGCTCTTGACACATGTAAAGCTTGTTGCAAGATCTGTCCAGTTGTAATTTTTTTGTGGTTGATAGTGGTGTCAAAGGAAAACTATTAAACTTGTCTTTCTTAGTATTGCATCTTTTAATTGTGAAGTGTCTTGTTGACGGTGTGCTTTGCAAAAGGCCTTGTAATAGTAACTTTCAGATAATTGGGAAATACAGGAGATTTGAATTGCTTTCAACTTTACGATGCTGTAGAAGTTGCTTTTGCATGCTGTTTCATGTTGCTTTTTCCCTTACAGTTTACCAGGTTTACATCAGTTTCAGAAAAAGAGTAATTTTCGCCTTGAGTGGCCCTAAATGACTAGTTTTAAAATCTTGCTGTAATGTGATTTGTTAGCATTATTCTTTCTTATTAGTCTAAATTTACTCACACTGGGCTAGTTTAGGATTGCCAGTTAATGTAATTCATGTGTTTTTAAATTGTGCCCACTGGAGTAGATGGACACAAACCATACATACATAGAGAGAACATGACATTCCCAATGTGTAGCAACCGAGTGCAGAATTTGAAACCCGCGAGGCAGCACTCCTGTGCTAGCAGTACAGAGTGTGTGTGGGTTTTTTAATAACCACTCTTGCTTGCAATTTTTCTTTTTTTATTGTTATAAATACAGTGGCAAAAGGCAATCGTATTATTTACAATTTGTCATGTAGCACACAATTTCAGCCTCCAAGATTTATCAAGATTAGTAACATATGTAAAGTGTTTGCTTAATTATTAAAATGTAGGTGCATTTTGTTTGCTATACAATACCACACAGTATGCATATATCCCATCAACAACAGTTTATTCACTTTTTAGTAATTTTATTATATTCACCTGTATATTTGTGGCCATGCAGCTTGTGTTGTTCATACAGTGTTTCTGAATTCCTCTTTCAGACCCGTAATTTATAGGGCCAGGGCCACGGAAAATGTTTTTGAGTGGGAACAAAATTGTTGCAACAGCACAGTGGAACTTTAAATATCAACCACAATAAACTCAGAATTAACAACAAATGCCATCCATCCATCCATCCATTTTCCAACCCGCTGAATCCGAACACAGGGTCACGGGGGTCTGCTGGAGACAATCCCAGCCAACACAGGACAGGGTGAACCAATCCTGGACAGGGTGCCAACCCACCGCAGGACATACACAAACACACCCACACACTAAGCACACACTAGGGCCAATTTAGAATCGCCAATCCACCTAACCTGCATGTCTTTGGACTGTGGGAGGAAACCCACGCAGACACGGGTAGAACATGCAAACTCCACGCTGGGAGGACCCAGGAAGCTTCCACTGCGCCACCGTGCCGCCTAACAACATATCATTATAAAAAATCTTCCAGGTATTTCATTATCATTTTAATAACCTTTTTAAAAAGTAGTTTTATTTAACTTTTGTAATGTGCCTTTAACAGAATATGTTTATAAATATTAATGCAAAACAAATGCTCTAAACATGGAATATTCACACCTATTGTAATTAAGAAGCTGAATTGACTTGCTAAACAAGCAGTACAGACTCAAATAAAATGACCAGTAATGCACTTTACCCCATAACTGATATATGAATGCTAAGATATTCACAGAAATAGTTTGTTTGAGAACTTGTTTTTTTCTGCCTTTGTAGTGTTAGAAGACTTAGTAAGACTTGTGTTTGTAGCGTTTTAATATGGGAAAGAGATGAAGTTGAAGTGAATTGGACAGATGAGTGCTTACGTTGCATGGAGATGTAATTTTTGGCATGTATTTTTTGTTAGTCAGAAAACTATACTGATCACTAAGTACGGCTGTTTTTTTTAATGTGCAAGTTAAGTAGACAAAAAGTGTGTTTTGCAGTATGGTAAGTTACTGCAACTATTATGTCCTTCCACTAGCTGTTTGTTTGCTGATACAGTATGCAGGGGAACAGTGAATGTTTTTTGGAGTTTTGCTTGTTAGGGTTGAATTTTTCCAGAGATGGTTATTGGCGAAATAGTACAGAAAGGTAGCGGGTAGGTTCACACTACGATTTGGATATCACTATTCGATACGAGTTTGGTACAATGAGATTTAAGCAACAAAAAATTCAAAGCATACAACTAGGTGTCTTCATTTATTTTGAACAGCCAGCAGTAAAGGGTACCATCCACGAAACCCTGAGGTAGTCTAGTCGATAGCCTACAGCCTGTAATATATTATACAGTAAACACATAACACACATTCTTGCATATATTTTTTTTATGTATAGCTGATAATAATACAGAAGGAAGTAAGTTACAAACTGGAATATCTCCTGTTGTTTTTTAAAGAAAACACCCTTAATAGTAGAGAGTGTTTGAGATAGCAGGTACAGTCAGGTGTCATTTTGCCAACTGGCAATTTTGGTTCTTTATAACAAGAAGGAACTAAAATGTTTTAATGTTTTAAACAGTGCAAACAAACTCAAACTGAGCATACACATTTGAAGACCTGGATTTTTCATTTGCTATT
The DNA here is from genome assembly GCF_016835505.1 of Polypterus senegalus. NCBI lineage: Eukaryota > Metazoa > Chordata > Cladistia > Polypteriformes > Polypteridae > Polypterus > Polypterus senegalus. The sequence continues at coordinate 75,058,551 of NC_053155.1, forward strand.
CAGAGCTAATAAATTAGGCGGTCACTGTGAGAGAGCTTTTGGTAGCATGAGATGTCCATCAATCAGTTGTTAATGCTACAGCAGGTGCAGTGGACAATTTTGTGTTTGATCACCACTCATGTACGCTGGTAAAGTCCAGCGACCAGTAATTGGTTTATGTGCACACAATATAATTTTGTAGCTTTTCTCTTTTGTTATTATTTATCTACTACTGTATACATTGTTATGGCTGATAAATATAAGTGTGGTGCTGGAACTGTCACAAAAAATTGAAATTATTAAACGTTTACAAAGCAAGGAAATTGCTTCAAGTATTCCTTCAATCTAAGATGTAGGAAGAACAACAGTGAGCGAAATAAAGTGTGATGCTGACAAAATTGAAAATCGTGTGAAAAAAGGAAATAAATGATGGTAATATTTAAAAATAGCAAAACAATGAAGCCTGCTAAATATGAACATTTGGGTGTTATTTATCAATGATTTGTTCAAAAACAAAGCCAAGGAATTCCGATATCGGCACCTATAATAATTCCAAAAAGCTGTTAAGATGAATAAAAATCTTGATGGGGATCATTCATCCAAAGCGAGTGCTGAATGGTTGGAAAAAGTTAAGCTCTGCCTTGGCATTCGACAGTTGGACATTGCATGAAAAAAACTGAGTGCCGATAGTACAGTGATTGCTGATTACTGCAAGAAACTACACAGGGAAATCCAACTGAGATCTGGTTAGATACCAAGGGTATAACTGTGACGAGACTAACCTAAATTGGAAGGCACTTTTTTGATTTTGTCCTCTATCTGAAAAATTATCTACTGTATATCATTTTTAAAGTAGCTGTTCTGTTATCCATCTTTTCTCTTATCTGTCATGGCCTCAGTTTCCGACCCCTGATGGATAATCAAGGTTTTAGTGTACATGCAAATTTTAGAATGTATTTTAAAAACATTTTATGTACTAACTAGCAAAATACCTGCGCTTCGCAGCGGAGAAGTAGTGTGTTAAAGAAGTAATGAAAAAGAAAAGAAAACATTTTGAAAATAACGCAACATGATTGTCAATGTAATTGTTTTGTCACTGTTATGAGTGTTGCTGTCATTATATCTATACTAATGAAAGGCAAAGCCCTCACTCACTCACTCACTGACTCACTCACTGACTCATCACTAATTCTCCAACTTCCCGTGTGGGTGGAAGGCTGAAATTTGGCAGGTTCATTCCTTACAGCTTCCTTACAAAAGTTGGGCAGGTTTTATATCGAAATTCTACGCGTAATGGTCATAACTGGAAGCAGTTTTTCTCCATTTACTGTAATGGAGATGAGCTTCAACGCCGTGGGGGCGGAGTTTCGTGTGACATCATCACGCCTCCCACGTAATCACGCAGTACATAGAAAACCAGGAAGACCTCAAAAAAGCGCTGAAGAAAACATGCATTATATAATTGAGAAGGCAGCGAAACAATAAGAAGCGAAGCGAAAGTGACATATACAACCATATTCATGAGTTCTGCTACTGAAACAAAGCACGATGTAAACCTACACTTTAAATTAAGTTCATAGACAGGCTGCCGCTGGCGCTTGTAATTTAGTGCCTGCCCATATAAGGCCGTCCGTCAGCGGCAATCCAATAGCAAACTGCCACTAAATATTCACGGGTGAAGGACTGTGCTTATGGAGAGGAAGATGAGATGGTCAGGGTGGTGTTTGACACAAACTCAGCTTAAACTGCGAGAGAAAGTTTTAAGTGCCAGGACTAAGGTAACATTAAATACAGCCATGGACATAGCACGAGATGGCACCAGCACAGCTGGGAACCTTCGATGCATGTACACCGAGGCTCACGGAACTGACGAGTGCACAGATAAAAGCAACAGTTCCAAAAGCGCTGAACAAAACCGAATTACACAATTGAAAAGGCAGCAAAAATATGAAGCGCCTGATAAGCATATTCATAAATCCAGCTACTGCGGAAACAAAGCACACGTGGAAAAAGTCAATGTCCCGCTAAAGGAAGACAGTGTAAAAAACCCGTGCATGCAGTGTGTCAGGTCTCAGATAAAGAAGAAGACGAGCTGTTTATTGATGCAGTAAGAAACGAATCGATGAATGAAACCTGTCATCTTTACAACGATTGACAAACACGGAATGTAACTTGAACACAACACATCCTACAAATACGAACCTGATTGAAAGAAATAATGATAATCAAATCCTTGATGACAGCAACACTCAGTAACACTCACAAAACAAATACTGTATATTGACAGTCATGTTACGCTATTTTTAAAATGTTCCCTTTTCTTTTCTAGCTTTTTAACACACTACTTCTCGCTGATATATATATATATATATATATATATATATATATATCCCGATCTACATACTCGAATAATGGATACTTTATTCGCCATCAATGATTGTTTTGGTAAAGCCATACTCAGTGTATTCATTAGATGAACGGTAAAAAGTAAGAGCGAGGGAGGATGCAGGCTTTAGTGCTTGGCGTCAACTCTATCTGAATTGCGCGATCACATTTGAAAAAATATATCTTTTCAAGTTCTATTTAGTCCATATGTGTCAAACTCAAGGGCCACGGGCCACATCCGCCCGGCGTAATTATATCCGCCCGCGAGATCATTTTATATACTGTATTATTGTTATTAATGGCCCGGTATATGAAGCGCTGGTAACACAATAAACTACAGATCCCATAATGCAGCGCTTCAGCTGCCTTGCCAACACTTACGCGTTAATCAAGTCTAGCTTATGATGCTGCAAGTTATTGCGGCTAGCTCACACGATGCTGAGAGAAAAGTTGATTCTGAAAATAGAGCCTTTAAAACCGATGGGAGGCTGAGTATATGTTTACTGAACCCGTGTGTCTCATTTGTGGAGCTAATGTGGCTGTAATTACAGAATTTAATCTAAGACGGCACTATGAGACAAAACATCAGGGTAACCTGAATGCAATGCAGAAGATACAGAAAGCAGAAGAATTAAATAAGAATCTGACACTTCAGCGGACGTTTTACCGTGCACAATCACAAAGTGATTTCAAGTGAAGCTGCTTTTATGGGAGACACAAATGCACCAGTGCAACTTGCCCCACTTTCCCTGTTGCCAAGTAATGTTAAACCAAGTCGTCACTACGGTGTTCCCAAATACGCACTTTGCTGATAAACTGAGCGCACTGAGTTTGCACGGCGCTTTGGTGACTTTGAAGAACAAAAAAAGTCCGTCTACATGCGGCTCGAACCTTGTGCATGTTTGGTAGCACATATCTGTGTGAGAAGCTCTTCTCAGTGATAAAGACTAACAAAACAGCACACAGGAGTCGCCTCACTGATGAGCACCTGCAATCCATCCTGAGAATCTCCACAACACAGAACCTCACACCAAACAGAAACGAACCTGTTGCCAAAAAGATGCCAGGCGTCCAGCTCTAAAATGACATATGAGCAAAGACAACTGAATGATTTGATTTGTTATTGCTGAAAGGAACACATTTTATTTATATTTCCAGGTTTTGTTATGCAGCATGTTCATATTTGAATTTGTATAATTTTGACAGGATATATTTTATGGAGAGCAAAATCTTTTGGGATATTTAAAATCTAAGTTTATTTTTTATATAAAATTACATAAGAGTAAAGAAATTTTAATGTATGTTCTTTTAATGTTTACTTTATTTCTAACTTGTATAATTTAGACAGGATATATTTTTATGGAGAGCAAAATATTATAAGTTATTTAAGGTTTGAGTTGATTTATTCAGGAATAATATTCCTGTCTGTTTTTACCATTCCTACCAAAGATATTTCTGTCGACTAAATAAAAATTCCTTCTATTTAAAATTTAAATAGAACTTGAACAAATACGATAGTTCATAATATCCACGCACACTTGCACGTAAGAGCGGGAGTTATCCGTTTTAACAAGCAGCGTATTGCACTGATCTGAAATAGCTGTGTGTGTATATATGTAGATATGTATGTATGTTTATATATGTTTATATATATATGTGTGTGTGTGTGTGTGTGTGTGTGTGTATATATATATGTATGTATGTATGTATGTATGCTTCTTTAACACACTACTTCTCCACTGCGAATTGCGGGTATTTCGCTAGTATAATATAATAGCAATATACCTGCGCTTCGCAACGGCGAAGTACTGCCTTCAAATTTTTATTATGAAGAAAATTAAGCCTTTTTAAACTTAGGGAAAATATAACAATAATTATTTGTTAAGGATCTCTTTGTATACCACATTGTGAGTTCGGCCCTCCGGTTGTAATATGACCAAGCTGTGTGCTGAGCTTACTCTTGAGCATGCAACATACAGTTGGCCATGTGAACAGTAATCTTGTTTCAAATCTCACAGCTTGGATTGCTGCTGTCATAAACGGTTTGAGTTTCATGGTTTGTTTCAATTACGACGGTATTTGTAGGATTTGTGTTGAAGAGACATTTGGCATCTGTGAGCATTGTAAGCATACAACTGGTTTCATCGATAACTTCACATCCAGCTTTTGAGAGTTTAAACATTCATAAACGTCAAAGTGTCCACTACTGAAATCGTCACCTGTGAATCTAAGATGTTTAAGAGGCGTTGGCGGTTGTCGAAAGGTGTAAAATATTTGGCCATTTCGGTACACTTGAAAGCGACAACCAAACAATTAAGAGGCGGCCATCAACTCACATGCAGAACCATAGGTGAAGGGCTTAAGCATTTCACTCTTATAGTGCTCCTGTGTAGTATAATTATCTCCTGTACCGTCATCAGTCCACACCTTGAACCTGTCCCAGTAATTCAATACATAAGATGCAACGTTCCTCCGGATATCGAGAGTGAGCCTGATATGGCCGTGCAATATGCAACAAAGAGAATGGAAAAGGCAGGTGCCATCTCCGGGCATGGAAACCACTCGGTAAGAGACAGTTCTTTGATCGATGGTGATCACATCGATAGATATGTTAATGGGGGTACGGTTGGAATGATAAAGGAAATGGGTACCTGAACAATGTAAAGTAAGTCTAAAATACCTACACAATAACTATAATCGTAATAAATGAACATTAAAACATCGGAGAAGCCGTGGATTAAATAAAAAGGCCGTAGTTATCAGCAGGGAGACGTGAATCCTGAGGCGAAGCAAGGAAGGGAATGTAGAGACTGGAGCGACGGACGGCCTTATATAGGCAGGCAGCCAACAACGGGAGGCGTTGGGATGGGGGACCCAACGCCGCCTCACACGGTTACCGAGCTGCAGGCTATTGACGTATATATGTACGTAAGTAGGATTCAGTTAGCGTTGGGAGCCTGCGTACCAGATTTCTTGAAGATGGGCCCATAAGTAACAAAGACCGTTGGAAAGTTCAATATGGAGGCGGACAGTGGCATCATACCGCTGAAATAAGTATGTACATTGGTTTCGGTTAGCGCAGGGAAGCCGCTTACCAAATTTCGTGAAGATGGGGCCATGAATAAGAAAGTTCAACATGGTGGACGTTGTTGACTGTTACGCGTAGAATTTCGAAATGAAACCTGCTTAACTTTTGTAAGTAATCTGTAAGGAATGAGCCTGCCAAATTTCAGCCTTCTACCTACACGGGAAGTTGGAGAATTAGTGATGAGTGTTTGAGTCAGTAAGAGCTTTACCTTTTATTAGAGTGTGTGTGTGTGTGTGTGTATATATATATATATATATATATATATATATATATATATATATATATATATATATATATATATATATATATATATATATATATATATATATATATATATATATATATATATAATAACACACACACACAGTGGTGTGAAAAACTATTTGCCCCCTTCCTGATTTCTTACTCTTTTGCATGTTTGTCACACAAAATGTTTCTGATCATCAAACACATTTAACCATTAGTCAAATTATATAATTAAGAAGGCAGCGAAACAATTAGAAGCGAGCGAGTGACATATAAAACCATATTCAGCGGCTCACATGAACTGGACGCAGTGCGCAGACAAAAAGCAACTGTTCCAAAGAGTGCTGAACAAAAACCGAATTACACTGCTATGCTCAAATAGATAAACCGCACTGAGTTCGCACATTGTTTTGGTGACGTTGAAGAACAAAAAAAGAATTTTGAGTTGTTTCGCAACCTATTTGCCGTCGATGTGGAAACTGCACCTGTGCAGATTCAGATGGAGGTGATTGAGCTGCAGTGTAATGGCACACTGAAGGCAAAGTACGATACTGCAGGGCCCGCACAGTTTATTCACTCCATTCCCGCACAAATGCTCCAGCTCCGTCTACATGCGGCTCGAACCTTGTGCATGTTTGGTACCACATATCTGGACGCCATGCACCGTTTGCACCGTGCAAACTCAGTGTGCGGTGCGCTCAGTTTATCAGCAAAGTGCGTATTTGGGAGCACCGTTGTGCCGACTTGGTTCAACATTACTTGGCAACAGGGAAAGTGGGGCAAGTTACACTGGTGCATTTGTGTCTCCCATAAAAGTAGCTTCACTTGAAATCACTTTGTGATTTTGCACGGGTTAAAACGTCTGCTGAAGTTTCAGATTCTTCTTTAACTCTTCTGCTTTCTGTATCTTGTGTATTGCATTCAGGTCATCTTGATGTTTTGTCTCATAGTGCCGTCTTAGATTAAATTCTGTAATTGCAGCCACATTAGCTCCACAAATGAGACACACGGGTTTACCGGCAATGTCAGTAAACATATACTCAGCCTCCCATCAGTTTTTAAAGGCTCTATGTTCAGAATTGCCTTTTCTCTTTGGTATCATGTGGGCTAGCTTCGCAATAACTTGCAGCATCATAAGCTAGACTTGATTAACGCGGTAAGTGTTCGGCAAGGCAGCGAAGTGCTGCATTATGGGATCTATAGTTTATTGTGTTACCAGCGCTTCATATCCCCGGGCCATTAATAACAATAATATATAAAATGATCTCGCGGGCCAGATATAATTACACGCCAGGCCGGATGTGGCCTGCGGGCCTTGAGTTTGACACATATGGACTAAACAGAACTTGAAAAGATATATTTTTTCAAATGTGATCGCGCATTTCAGATCGAGTTGACGCTCGTTACAGTACATCGAGCCCGCGTGCTATTGTGGTTTTGCCTGCGTGCCTCAATAAGTTACCCTTCCCTCGCTCTTACTTTTTTACCGTTCATCTAATGAATACACTGAGTATGGCTTTACCAAAACAATCATTGATCGCGAATAAAGTATCCATTATTCATAAAGCTTCAATTGGTGATCTGTCTTTCTGCGTTAGCCGCATATTTTTTCAGACGTCTCAACCCAAGGGGATGCGAGGCTAAAATGAATCGGGAAGCGCGCGTACATACTCAGTGTATCCCCTCTCGGGAATCGAACCTCGGACGCCGGCGCTAGAGGCAAAGCCTCTACTATTGAGCCACGGCGTGTGGTTTGTCTATTTGAGTGTAGCAGTGTAATTCGGTTTTTGTTCAGCACTCTTTGGAACTGTTGCTTTTTGTCTGCGCACTGGGTCAGTTCACGTGAGCCGCTGAATATGGTTTTATTTATGTCACTCGCTCGCTTCCAATTGTTTCGCTGCCTTCTTAATTATATAATGTATGTTTTCTTCAGCGCTTTTTGGAGCTCTTCCTGGTTTTCTACTGCATCGCGTGATTACGTGGAAGGCGTGATGATGTCACACGAAACTCCGCCCCTCACGGCTTTAGAGCTCAACTCCATTACAGTAAATGGAGAAAAATAGCTTCTAGTTATGACCATTATGCGTAGAATTTCGAAATGAAACCTGCCCAACTTTTGTAAGGAAGCTCTAAGGAATGAGCCTGCCAAATTTCAGCCTTCTACCTACACGGCAAGTTGGAAAATTAGTGATGAGTCAGTGAGTCAGTCAGTGAGGGCTTTGCCTTTTTATGTTACGTTATTTTCAAAATGTTTTCTTTTTCATTACTTCTTTAACACACTACTACTTCGCTGCGAAGCGCGGGTATTTTGCTAGTACATAAATAAAATATGTATCCATTGCACAGACATTGTGCCTGTCTTGGAGCACATATTAGCTATACCCTGAAGATTGTGGAGTTAGCTTGTTGCATTGTTTGAAGACCTGGCTCTGGGCATATTGGGAGAGTCTTTTTTTGTTTCCCATGTATCTTTGCCGATTTTTCGTGCTTTTTTTTTTTTTCCTTCCATCAAGTATATACACCTTGTGAATAGTTCTTTTGTTTTTATTATTTCACATCGTGTCCTGTGATTTCTGGAGAGAGGGGTGGTCTTTAAGGCTTCTTTAGAATTTGTTGCCGGGTATATGGCTAATTTGCATGCATAATTAGCCATGTGGTGCTGACCACGATCAGTGTTGTATAACCTTTGGCAGTACTAGTAATGCTCCAAGTTTCTTGTTTCTTTTTTAAGTACATGTGGAATGGAAATCTGTCAGTCTTTCTCAACGTTTGGCTTTGGGCCAAGTTTTTACCATATTAAGTTCAATGAGGACCCACATATGGCAATCAAAGAGCTACAGGGTTTGAAACAACTGTGAGTGGAAGAAACAAATGTGCTTAGGGGAGGGGGTGGGGGATATCATTTAGCACTGTTTGGACAAGGGAGTGGTTTCATTGCAAGGCAGTAGCTGGAAGAGTGCTTATGAGACGGAATTGGCCAATTTGGCAGCTTTAGTAGGCATTTGTAAAAGCTCTGCACATGACTGTTAGAGCTGGATAATGTCATGTTGGCCTCACAAAGTGTCATGGGCTGCATGGGGGGAAAAAAATGTTTGCCTAAGCTGGCCGCAAGGCAGATTTCTAGAAAAATATCCAGTAAACAAAGTAATCGGCAAATGCCACATATTGACTGCAAAAACACTTTGGCAAATTTCGTTGATCAATACCAGACATCAGTCGCACCATGGTGTGGACCTAAACAACCGTATCAAGACCATTTCAAAAGGGTGGTCTCAATACAGTACTAAGTGAACCCCAGAGCAGTTTGCATGATGTGTAAATGTAATCTGACACGGGTCCAATCTGTTTACATGAAATACTGTGTGTTATGGGTCAAATTGTGCATGTTGTAGTAGTTGTGCTTCGCGTCTACTGTTGGAAATGGGAATCTCATTCACGGCATAATGAATGAAGGGTTAACACTGAGCAATAAAAACAATAAAAAGTGCTAATTAAAACGCACATAGGTACAAATATAACATACTTCATATTAAACAACTCGCACAATTACCAGTCAATTGGAGCAAGTCGAGCTCTTTTCAGAGTCACTGCTTCTTTCTCTCTATCTTTTGCATAATGGGGCAGCAGTTATAAATTCACTTGTGATTGGGTTGATCAAAACACATTTAGAGGTGGCAAGAAATGAACATTATGAAAGTCATGCGCACAGGTGAGATGGAGCATTCTTTCAGTGCACGTATTAATTTTGACATATATAGTAAATGTTAGTCGAATAATTCAAAATTAACATTAAGAAATTTATACAAGAGTTAAAACAGTAGTAAACATGGTTTTTATACTAAATTGAGGTTCATATGATGGTTACTGGAAATGAAACATCATACATTTAAATGAAACTTGCCTGCTATATCTACAATCCTAAAACTGAAGCGCATGCCAACAGCAGAGATGCCTTCTTTTGTAGACTTCCTTATTTCAAACCTTTCCTTTTCATACCAAGTGTAGTACAGTAATCCCTCCTCGATTGCGGGGGTTGCTTTACAGAACTCCCTGCGATAGGTGAAAATCCATGAAGTAGAAACCATATGTTTGTATGGTTATTTGTATATATTTTAAGCCCTTATAAACTCTCCCACACTGTTTATAAATATTCCCCACACAGTTATACAGCATACACCCTTTGTATTCTCTTAGATATTGGGTAAGATTCATTGAAATTTATGTTTGTAAACACACTGTTTATATACAGTAAAACCTAAATATTATTTTAAAGATATCGGGCGTCTCTGATATCACATATGTTACAAACATTACGATAGACTGGCCACCAGCAATAAATACGTACAATGCAAGCAAAATTGTATACAGTAAATGTGTGTACAGTGACACTAAACGTACGTACATGTACTAAGTACTGTAAGTAGAAAATTAATTCTGGTTACTCAGCAACAATGACACGACAACTTGTCCGATAACAATGAGTTTAATTTTACTGCACAACAAAGGAGAGCGTTACAGCCCTTCTAAGGGAGCCTCTTCAGGCGACTGTGTTGCACCGCTGTTGTTCTTCTTCCGGCAGTCTTCAGTCCAAATCCCTAAAGCAGATTCCATGTGAACTACTGCCTTATTACGTCCACTTACAACTCGTTTTGAGCCCTGGTTAAAAGGACACTGCGGCCGTAGTTCTTATATTCTTTTCCTCCTTTTTAAATAAAAAGAATCGTGGTCTCATTGATGCCGTAATGGCGTCCTACTGCGGTGTAGCTTTTCCCTTCCTTCAACATATCCAAAACGTTTACCTTTTCGGCAATCGTTCGCATCTTCCATTAGTGCTTGGGCACGGCCCTTGAAGCAGTAGCAGGAGCAGATCGTTTTGGAGCCATAACGAAAGGCTTGACTATGCACAAAGAAACACAAAAGAGCACAAAAGTTAACTCTTTACACAGCGAATCATGTTGATGCTGAATGAGCGAGACGAGACTTCCTGGTTAACGCCGCGGAATCGAATTCGGCGCTCCGTCGCTGAGCCAGTCAGCACACAGGAACTTAACTGCATCCTCTGATTGGCTAACTTCTCAGCCATCTGCCAATAGTGTCCCTTGTATGAAATCAACTGGGCAAACCAACTGAGGAAGCATGTACCGGAAGTAAAAAGACCCATTGTCCGCAGAACCCGCAAAGCAGCGAAAAATCCTCATTATATATTTAGATATGCTTACATATAAAATCCGAGATCAAGTGAAGCCGCGAAAGTTGAAGCGTGATATAGCGAGGGCTTACTGTAGCTCATAATTTTAAAGTAATAATCCACTTGTCGATAATGAGCATTTTGCTCACACGAGTATGTTTGCTACATAAACCAAATAATTAGAGAAAACTCAGTGGTGTGCAAACACAATTGTTGTTGACCCTCCATGATGCATTTTATTTTTCTCCCCAAAAAAATATCTCTGCCTAATGAAAGAAGTTCATGAGATGACCATAGGGTGTTTATTGATATGTTTAGTTTACTTGAAAGTTTACAGTGTGAAATGCAATTGAAGTCACTGTAAATTGAAACAAAGTAACAAATCATCAAAGCAAACAGACTGAGTGCCAAATGCCTTATGAGTGCTTGACAGCCTCTCTATGACCTAAGACTAAATCAAAATTTGTTGGGACATGTCGCTAGATATGTCCACCTTCGCGACTGGTGATCACAGGAGTGCGCTGTGACTGTCTCTGACTCACTAAATTGCTGCAAAAGTCATGTAATATGATATTGCCTGTAATCATACTCTTAAAAGCAAGTATAAAGTACTCACCCATTCCCCCACATTGTTTTTGTTATATGTTGTAATTTTTGGACCTTCGGGGCATAGAATAAAGTTTTGAAAAGTAATATGAAGTAAACATTATAACTTAATTTAGTAGCCAAATGAGAAAAAGTTAATATATAGTACAAAATGGGACACTTGTATTTTTTAATTCTTCTAAAATAAACACAAAAGAAATCACAAATACTCTTCTTGAAAGAATTGCATTTTCTAAAGTAGTGCTGGGCAGTACACCGGTTCATACAAAAAAACGTTTTTTATTTTTGTTATGATATGGATTTTTCTTTATACTGCAGCACCGGTTTAAATAGCCTAAACAACGTTTGGAACGTGGTGCAGCGGGAAACTGTTTAAGGGGGGACCTTTTTCACTGCTGCAACTCTAAACACACATGCAACAGAGTATATGTGTTAGTGGAGGTATTGAATGGTGAAAATGGTCAGATATTCCGAAACTGAAGCTGTAGCAGATGATAAAGTTGAACATGATGACACAGAAGAACTTTTGCCGAAAAAAGGAGCCGTGTCTGTTGTCTAGAGATACTTTGGTATTAAAATGTCGGATGTGGACCATTCTGTTCAAATGTGTGAATACTGTTTCTATAATACTGGATAATACTGCAAGCCAAGTTGTTCTTGTTTTATTTTTATTTTTTTCAATACTGTCTAATGTACCTGGGTACTGTGTAATAGTGTGACATGTTGAATTTATTCTCGACATTCCCACTTTAATCTCGACCCTTAATGACGAGAATAAAGTCGATATGTTGACTTTATTCTTGTAATTTGTCATTAAAGTAGATCATTGTAAACTAAACTTAATCTTAAAATGAATATTTAATTTAGCACATTTTCTCAAGCCCCGTCATAAGTTATGTAGCACATTTGAATGCTCTGTGTTAAGTTTTCCTTGAGCCATTTTAATTACTACGTTCTTCTTAAACTGACTTCCTCTTGCTCTAAGAGGAGGCGCAGGCAGCGATCACCACACAGAATACATTAATTTCATGCAATTCCTGCTCCCTGAACATTTAAAATGCTGAGATAAATACTTGATATGATTTTCATGATGAAATACATTAAAGCATGCATTAATCATGTGGGGGCACAGTGGCGTGGAGGTTGCACTGCTGCCTCGCAGCAAAGGGGGTCCTGGGTGTTTCCTGCCTTGAATTTGCATGTTTTTCTGGTGGGTTTACTCGCCATGCTTCAGTTTTCTTTCAAAGTCATGTAGGATGTAGGGTTTTGTTATGTTAATATGGCTAGTGTATGTATTGCTCGTATTCACCCTGTGATGTGGTGGCTCCACGTTCAGGATTTCCTTCTGCCTCGCACACGATGCTTACTGGGATGAGTACATTCCTGAATGGATGGCATGATTAAACATCTATAACAAAGATTTTTTTTTTTTTAAAGTACTGAACACTCCATGGTCTAAGTTTATATATCCCAATGACATTTATCGTGTGGTGATTTGGTTATGTGGAGAAAGAGAAAAAGGAAGGATAGGAGCTCGGGGTTTGGTACGTCAAGACAGAAATGGCACGCATGCCATAAAGAAAGCCTGCTCAAAAGAACATCCATTGAATTCCGTGTTCGTGTCTCTGACCACCAGATCACAAACCCAACATTTACACAATATTTAAGTTAAACCTGTGCGATACACATTCGTACATCCAGTTTTTTGGAGCCTCGTCACACCTACAGTTCCCTAAAGTTCCCTACACTGAACGTACACCTGGGAACCCCTTACTGCGAGGAAGCAGCACTACCACCTCACTACCGTGCATATTTAATACATGCTTTAATGCATTTCATCTTGAAAAATACAGGTATTTCTCTTAGCGTTCTAAATTTTCAGAGAGCATGAATATCATGAAGTGAATGTATTCTGCGCGGCGATCACTGCCCGTGCCTTCTCTTAGTTCAAGAGGAAGTCCGTTTAAGAAACGCATTGCAATTAACAACTGGGTCGGGGAACACTTAATGCAAAGTATTTAATGTGCTACATTAACTTATGTCAAGGTTTGAGAAAATCTAGTAAATTTAAACTTTGATTTTAGGATGAAGTTTAGTTTACGATATTCTGCTTTAATGATAAAATAAACTTAAATCTCAACATAAACAGAGAGAATAAAGTGGAAATGTTGACTTTATTCTCAACGTATAGTTTTTTTTTTTTCTTCACCGTGGCCCCTAATACGCTTCCATACGGCTATACCACAAATAGCATTATAAATGCAAGTTGCAGTTTTATTATTTATGTATATAGCTTAGCTTGAAGCAAGGTCCATATTAATGCAGTTTGCCTTAATGATGGTTCAGTTGGTAAAGATGTCATCATCAAGTTGCACTTGTTTTACTTTATTTTGTTTTTGTTTGGTGAATACTGTGTAATCCTTGAAATAAAAGTATATTATTACTGGAAGTTGCACTATTATTTATTTTATTGTTATTATTTATTAGTTTAAATATGCAGTTTAATGATGATAAAGTTGTTTGAAAAGTCACTCAAACGTGTCAGTGGACAGAGATTAACATTAACAGAAAATTTAGTTGGTTTACAAAAATATTTACTTTTTATTCCTTTTCTGAGACATGTTCAGTGCAGTATAACTTCACCTCTGGATATTTTACTAAGCCTAAATGCCTCTTTGGATGGTTGAAAATATGTTGACAAAATTTTTGTTTAACTTGTTTGCAAAATTTGTTCAATAAAAAGGCTTTATATTTTGGCTTCATCTATCATGCAATGTGATTCCTTCTCTTCATTGGTGCCACCCCCTTGAAAACTATCACTTATTGGGGCCATGCAAACCTGTATTAGTACTTGTGCGCATATTAAAATTTTTTTTTGTATAATTTCTCATGACAGTGGAATAGGTTATTTTTAGCCATTCTACTGCAGTAATTGCAGTGGAAAATGTCGTTAACATCCACTCATGCATGGGGGAAAAAAAAACCGTTTTAAAAATGCCGGTATAATTTTGAAAAATACCATGATATAGAATTTTGGTCATACCGCCTAGGGAATCCATTCCCAAGAGCCTGGGATTCCTGGACATTTTTCATTCCCGGGAAAGAAACTGCTGTAATTCCCGGGAAACCAGGAACGGCCAAGCTCGCATATATAGCGTGTAAAAATCGATCAAGAAATAACAGAGTTATAGGTGAAAATAATTAAGTTGCATGGTTTTTTGGCCCACGGTGTAGTGCGTTGCTGATTTAATTTAGTCAACAACCGACCAGCAGCAGTCAGTCTCCTGGCTCCCACTACGACTGAGCACAATGGACTGGGAGGAGTCTGCACTCTGCAACTTATGAATGCCGGGACGGGGCAGACTTCATTGACCTCTGTCAGGCAACAGGTTTGAAGACCAACTTAAAATTGCAATGCGTCAGTCTGTTGCATCCGCATTATCTGTGCCACAAAACTTGCCATCACAGAATGATGACAAGAGACTGGATGCATCAGTAGAAGCTGAAGTGGCGGTGTTTCAGAGCAACATCAAGTACTGTACCACCTACTTCAGTGGAGGCAAAACGTGCTTTCTCAGCGGCTGGCTTACTCTGCACAAATGTGCACTCTCGCCTGGACAACTGCACGCTGGCCACGTTGTGCTTTCTACGCCCTTATTACCGCATCTAACTAGATACATGTACTTATATGACAGCATGAACTGCTTGTAGATAAGGTTAGTCTTTTATTGGTGTCAACATATTGGAGTAGTTTTATTAAAAAATAAGTGTCTGTCGTTCTAAAATCGTTCACATGTGAGATTTTTGAATTCCTGGGAATGGATTCCCTAATACTGCCCAGCACTACTCTGAAGTGCTCATCTCTTTTTAGATGACAATACAGTGCTTTTGTTTGTTAAAGTGCAGCATACTTTTCAAAAGTGAGGAAAACCAAAAGTGGAATGAGAAAGCAAAGAGAACAAGTGTCTGCATATCATGACCAAATGTACTGTCTTTCAGACACATAGACACCACTTGGATAGCCTGGTGGTAATTTATGAATTGTGTATATATTTAGGTAAAATATACAAATATATATAAATTATGTTACTCCTTTGAACAGTGCACAATGTGTTTTTTATTTCTCAAACATGTAAAGAGTAACTCAACTACAATAGAATGAAAAGACAATATTTAATTAGAAACTGGTGAAGCAAACAAATACAGTAGTGATACAGACCTGCCCAGCATCCACATCAGCCTGGTATAAAATCCCTAAGATAAGGAAATCTGATTCTTCCAATCCACATTCCCCCTTATGCCGATGTTATGCAGCACTGCACATACTATTTTTACAACGTGCAGCTAGGCATCTGATAATTTATGAAGAGATCCATCACGCTGCAGAATTGTATTGTTCTTCACCTGCTGTCTAGGGTTTAGTTACTGGAGAGGGATGCGGTTGGGGAACATGCTCAAAGTAAATAGCCACTATCAACCAGTACTTATCCACCAGCAAAGTCGCTCTATCTTGCCTTCTGACACTTGGCAGAATTGCCACACAGATAAAGATATTGTGGGTACACCAAGGCCACTTTGCCATAAAATTTGTGAAAGTCGTTGGTGATTTCAGATCACCTGTGAGTTCAGGTGTGACTAAGGTTCTAGAGGTTTGGAATAAGTGAGGTGGGACAGACATGTACAGTGCATCACTTTTTCCACATTTTTTTATGTTACAGCCTTATTCCAAAACGGACTAAATTCATTTTTTTCCTCAGAATTCTACACATAACACCCCATAATGACAACGTAAAAAAAAAGTTTACTTGAAGTTTTTGCAAATTTATTAGAAATAAAAAAAATTGAGTAATCATATGTACATAAGTATTCACAGCCTTTGCTCAATACTTTGTTGATGCACCTTTGGCAGCAATTACATCCTCAAATCTTTTTGAATATGATGCCACAAGCTTGGCACACCTATCCTTGGCAAGTTTCGCCCATTCCTCTTTGCAGCACCTCTCAAGCTCCATCAGGTTGGATGGGAAGCGTCGGTGCACAGCCATTTTAAGATCTCTCCAGAGATGTTCAATCGGATTCAAGTCTGGGCTCTGGCTGGGCCAATCAAGGACATTCACAGAGTTGTCCTGAAGCCACTCCTTTGATATCTTGGCTGTGTGCTTAGGGTCGTTGTCCTGCTGAAAGATGAACCGTCGTTCCAGTCTGAGGTCAAGAGTGCTCTGCAGCAGGTTTTCATCCAGGATGTCTCTGTACATTGCTGCAGTCAGCTTTCCCTTTATCCTGACTAGTCTCCCAGTTCCTGCCGCTGATAAACATCCCCACAGCATGATGCTGCCACCACCATCCTTCACTGTAGGGATGGTATTGGCCTGGTGATGAGAGGTGCCTGGTTTCCTCCAAACATGACGCCTGGCATTCACACCAAAGAGTTCAATCTTTGTCTCATCAGACCAGGGAATTTTGTTTCTCATGGTCTGAGAGTCCTTCAGGTGCCTTTTGGCAAACTCCAGACGGGCTGCCATGTGCCTTTTACTAAGGAGTAGCTTCTGTCTGGCCACTCTACCATACAGACCTGATTGGTGGATTGCTGCAGAGATGGTTGTCCTGGAAGGTTCTCCTCTCTCCACAGAGGACGTCTGGAGCTCTGACAGCGTGACCATCGGGTTCTTGGTCACCTCCCTGACTAAGGCCCTTCTCCCCTGATCGCTCAGTTTAGATGGCCGGCCAACTCTAGGAAGAGTCCTGGTGGTTTCAAACTTCTTCCCCTTATGGAGGCCACTGTGCTCATTGGGACCTTCAAAGCAGCAGAAATTTTTCTGTAACCTTCCCCAGATTTGTGCCTCGAGACAGTCCTGTCTCAGAGGTCTACAGACAATTCCTTTGACTTCATGCTTGATTTGTGTTTTGACATAAACTGTCAACTGTGGGACCTTATATAGACAGACCGGTGTGTGCCTTTCAAAATCGTGTCCAATCAACTGAATTTACCACAGGTGGACTCCAATTAAGCTGCAGAAACATCTCAAGGATGATCAGGGGAAACAGGATGTACCTGAGCTCAATTTTGAGCTTCATGGCAAAGACTGTGGATACTTATGTACATGTGCTTTCTCAATTTTTTTATTTGTAATAAATTTGCAAAAATCTCAAGTAAATGTTTTTTCACGTTTGTCATTATGGGGTGTTATGTGTAGAATTCTGAGGAAAAAATGAATTTAATCCATTTTGTAATAAGGCTGTAACATAACAAAATGTGGAAATAGTGATGCGCTGTGAATACTTTCTGGATGCACTGTAATTCAGTAGATACTCTTCTCAGTACATTTTCTTTATTGTAACTGTACTATATTGCCTCAAACCATCTTGTCCTTCCCTTTTGTTCTTTCCACATCTTCCCATAACTAATGCAGTACAGAAAAAAGTCTTTCTTCATTGTAAATCCAGCTGCATCCTTAGAACACATTCTTCAAAACTTGTAGATTAAATGCGGAAAATATCTGTAGGGTTTTTACATGTGTAATTATCAATGGTAAAAATAATTTATATGGTGTATCTGTAAAATATAATTGTTAATTTTCTTGATGAAATGCATTTGTACATCTTATTCATTTTTTGTATTCTGAACAGGGCTGTACACAAACTTTTTAAACTTTTTGCTTACTATTTTTAATAGCCTATATTTGGAGTAAAGCAATTTTGTGTCAGTTTGCTACTGCTTTACAGCATTTCACCGTGAAGTGGTATTACTTAAAATGTCTGGACTCTGCCTTTTTGCACATGCATTCGTTGTGACATGTCAGTTTTGCCTCTTTCTCCACCTTATTTATTGGTCCAGAGTCCTGTATTTAGTTCACCAGCACAAAATTATGGCAGTGTGTTTTCCTGTTTTTGAGGTATGCTGCACTTTCTAGAAATACCTGTTAATATTTTAACAAAATCTCAGGTGTTTTGCACATTTTGAGCATACTACTGGCTAATGGACATGTGTATTATACGACGCAAGTAATGTAAGAGATTTTTTTTCCCCCCATGGACGCGTTTTAAATTGTTGGAAGTTGTACAGCGTGGTAACCATTAGGTTCCATTGTTTCATAAACTTTTTTTTATGTTTTCTTCATGATAAAATGAAACTACAGTATCTCACAACAGTGAGTACACCCCTCACATTTTTGTAAATATTTTATTATATCTTCATGGGACAACACTGAAGATATGACACTTTAATACAATGTAAAGTAGTCAGTGTACAGCTTGTATAACACTGTAAATTTGATGTCCCCTCAAAATAACACAACACACAGCCATTAATGTCTAAACTGCTGGCAACAAAAGTGAGTACACCCCTAAGTGAAAAATGTCCAACTTGTGCCCAAAGTGTCAATATTTTGTGCGGCCACCATTATTTTCCAGCACTGCCTTAACTCTCTTGGGCATGGAGTTCACTAGAGCTTCACAGGTTGCCACTGGAATCCTCTTCCATTCCTCCATGATGACATCACGGAGCTGGTGGATGTTGGGGACCTTGCGCTCCTCCACTCTCCATTTGAGGATGCCCCACAAATGCTCAATAGGGTTTAGGTCTGGAGACATGCTTGGCCAGCCCAGCACCTTTACCCTCCATTTCTTTAGCAAGGGAGTGGTAGTCTTGGAGGTGTGTTTAGGGTCGTTATCATGTTGGAATACTGCCCTGTGGCCCTTCCGAAGGGAGGGGATCATGCTCTGCTTCAGTATGTCACATTACATGTTGGTATTCATGATTCCCTCAATGAACTGTAGCTCCCCAGTGCTGGCAGCACTCATGCAGCCCCAAACCATGACACTCCCACCACCATACTTGACTGTAGGCAAGACACACTTGTCTTTGTACTCTTCACCTGGTTGCTGCCTTACACGCTTGACACCATCTGAACCAAATAAGTTTATCTTGGTCTCCTCAGACCACAGGACATGGTTCCAGTAATCCATGTCCTTAGTCTGCTTGTCTTCAGCAAACTGTTTGCGGTCTTTCTTGTGCATCATCTTTAGAAGAGGCTTCCTTCTGGGACGACAGCCTTGCAGACCAATTTGATGCAGTGTGCGCCGTATGGTCTGAGCACTAAGAGGCTGACCAAACCCTTTCAACCTCTGCAGCAATGCTGGCAGCACTCATAAGTCTATTTTCAAAAGACAACCTCTGGATATGACGCTGAGCACGTGCACTCAACTTCTTTGGTTGACCATGGCGAGGCCAGTTCTGAGTGGAACCTATCCTGTTAAACCGCTGTATGGTCTTGGCCACCATGCTGTAGCTCAGTTTCAGGGTGTTGGCAATCTTATCTAGTCTAGGCCATCTTTATGTAGAGCAACAGTTTTGTTTTTTTTTTCCTTCAGAACCTCGGAGAGTTCTTTGCCATGAGGTGCCATGTTGAACTTCCAGATAGATACTTTATTAATCCCAAGGGGAAATTCACATATTCCAGCAGCAACATGCTGGTAAACAATATTAAATTAAAGAGTGATAAAAAATATAGATAAAACAGACAATAGCTTTGTATAATGTTAACGTTTAAGGGTGGAACTGAAGAGTTGCATAGTGTTGGGGAGGAACAATCTCCTCAGTTTGGCAGTGGAGCAGGACAATCACAGCAGTCTGTCACTGTCAGTGACCAGTATTGGAGAGTGTGAGAGCGATAACACCGAATTTAACACACCTACTTCCCTTTCACACCTGAGACCATGTAACACTAATGAGTCACATGACACCGGGGAGGGAAAATGGCTAATTGGGCACAATTTGGACATTTTTCACTTCGGAGTGTACTCACTTTTGTTGCCAGCGGTTTAGACATTAATGGCTGTGTGTTGAGTTATTTCGAAAGGACAGCAGATTTACAGTACACTATTATACAAGCTGTACACTGACTACATTACATTGTATCAAAGTGTCATATCTTCAGTGTTGTCCCATGAAAAGATGTAATAAAATATTTACAAAAATGTGAGGGGTGTACTTACTTTTGTAAGATATACTATACATGAGTTAAGTAACATATAAAAATATAATTTTGGGTGTAGTATTCCTTTAAACATTTGCTACCAGAATACTGCCAGTGGTTCTAGAGGAACATGGTTAAGCCCAGGGATCTTGTACATAAAACTTGCTTACGCTTGGAATCGTGTGTAAGCCATTACTTATACGAGTGCAGAATCACACAAGCTAGCTTCTTCCCCCTCTAATACAGGTAGGACCGTCCCTAACCATTTTGGGGCCCTGTGCTTGATGTCATTCATATATACAGTACATATAATGTTTTGTACATTACCACACTTTTGGAAATAAAGAGTTCATCTTGAATTATGTTGCCAAAGTAGCTTGTGTGGATGCTAGTGCCACTCTAAGTTTTTTATATACGGTTTCATAAATGTCTTTTTAAACCAAACTGATAATTAGACTCCTGGAACAGCGAACATGAAAGGTCTTTTTTTTTTTTTTCCTCTCTCCTCAACTTGTTTCTTGGAGTTTCCTAGTTTCTAGCTAGGACGCTGGACAGCTATGGGTCCACAGTTCTTGAAGCGAAGCTGGTCTTCCAATTAGCTGTAAACCACCCAGTCTAGCTGAGATTGCTTAGATGCAATACAACACTGCTCTCGGTGCCGGGTAAGGTCTTTGCTAGAGTTGTCCTCAATAGGATCTGTGATCGCTTGCTCACCTACCAGCAACCAAAGCAGTCTGGTTTTATACCTAAGCAGTCCACCATTGACCCAGTGCCTGGCAAAAATGGTCTCATCGAGCACAAATGTGAATATCGCCAGGGTTACTTTGCAGCGTTGATCAAGCTGCTCTGATCTCCCTGAAGTTGCTGGATATCATGGGCAGCCTGTACAGTGGTATTGTGAGTTGTGTGTAGAGTGAAGGAAGAACCTCCGCATTTTTTTTTTTTTTTGCCAGTTGATTCTTGGGTTCATCAGGGTTGGGTTCTTGTTCCTACTCTGTTCAGTGCCTGCATGGATTGGGAGTTGGGTAGGGTCTTGGGGCCTAGCAGCTGTAGGGCATCTGTTGGTGAAGAGGGATTCATTGATTTTGACTTTGCTGACAATGCTGTGATCTTCACAGAGTCAAAGGAGGCTCTGATTGGGGCTCTCAAGATTAAGCGAGGAGTCTGAGTGTCCTGGATAAAAACCTATATCCAGGCCTTCAATAATTTCTTGGGCACAGCCATCAGCAGTGTGTCTGTCTGCAGAGAAAATGTAGATTGATCTGAGAGTTTTACTTACCTTGACAGTGAGATTCATGTTTCTGGTGACTCTTCCTGTGAAGTGAGGAGACTGATTGGGAGAGCATTGTTGGCGGTTTTCATGAAGTTGCTGGAATTGGGGGTGTGTGGCATTTCTGACCTATTTGCAAAAAGTTGAATGTCTAAGTCTTTAGAGTCCTGGTGCTTACTGTTTAGCTATATGGTTATGAGACATGGAAGCTATCCAGTGACCTGAGATCTTTAGAGAATCCTTGGCTCTGCCGGTTTGATTTTCTGTCGAATGAGCTGTTGCTCATGGAGTCCTGAATGAATTACGTTACCTGTTTGTGAGGGAGTGTCAGTTACGGCACTACGGCCATGTGGGT
Organism: Polypterus senegalus; assembly: GCF_016835505.1. NCBI lineage: Eukaryota > Metazoa > Chordata > Cladistia > Polypteriformes > Polypteridae > Polypterus > Polypterus senegalus. The sequence continues at coordinate 75,080,643 of NC_053155.1, forward strand.
GCAATTCCCTGAAGGTGATCTGGCTCACAGGATCCTCATTGTTGAGGACTCGAGTGGCTGGACTAGGTCTGGCCGGACCACGTAACACCTGGCTGCAGCAGATAGATGGTAATTTCCAGGGAGTGGGACTGGGCCACGTGTCTCCCTTGGGGGGGTTGCCAACCTGGATCCCGAGCTGTTTTGTTATGTTGTAGGTGCGGCAACGTGCTGTTCCAGTGCATGCTCCTCGACCTGACCTGATAATGAAGAGATATATGTTGTCATAGTACAGTACTACACAAATTTGGGTTGACATCCAATATTTGTTCTTAGATCAATTTACTATAGAGGTTTTTAAATAGTACCCAGATGGAGTAATAATAGGCGATAGCCCATACTTGTTTTCACTATAATCTTATTAAATGTTCAGGATTAAATGCAATTATCTGAAACTGTTAAATATTCTAAGACATTTTTTCAAGAGAACGCACAGTAGACAAGGAAGATTTGGATAATCAAACCCTTAGTGATGTAGTCCTTTTCAAATCCTTTGCTTCAGGTCTTGGCTTGTGGTGTTCTTAAGCTTCTTGAGGTTATTTTTAAGTTGTTCTTAATTGTTCATGCTCACATTAATTCTGATAGGTTACCATGCATCAATCAATAGCCTTATTGCTTTTTTCCATTTTTTTTTCCCAAATTGTCTCTTGCGTTAGTCTTCACTTCATGTACTCCATTATCTTAGAAATGTAGACACAAAGTCAGTGTTCATCAGGTAAACAAGCTGTGTCCTTTTATTTCCTTTTTGTCTTAGGTAAAACTTGCCTCTCATTGTGCATTTTATTTCTTCATCAATTTGAGGCTTCTGGTGAAACAAGGTCCATATACATTGCCTTCAGTTTTCAGATTACTACAGTTGAAGATAATTAACTTTTTTATTTTTGATGTTAAAATGATCTGCCTACAAGGAATTGATACACCTGGCAAATCAATACAGCAGAACATAATGATTTATAGAACAGGTCTCTATAGACATGGAAAAAATGGTGTGATTTGCAAAGTCTTAAATGCAGCTATAACTTGTAAATGCATTAGATGGTACTTAACTAAAATAGTTATAGGATAATGTGGAAGAGAGACAAAGTACATTTTCCTGCCTATGCTAAGTTGCTCCTACCCAGTATTCCAGTGCAGGTCCTACCATCTCCTCAAATCACTTAAAACTATTCAGTTAGCTCTAGAGTTTGAGAAGTTGGTTTAACTCTCGTTTTTTACTGTTTTGACTCCAGGAGATCACTTGTAACAAGATAATAAAAAATGCAATGTAATAATAAAGAGCTTGATATTTATGCATGCACAGTATATAATATTGGGACTAAATTCATCAACATATCATATGATAGTCCACTTTTATAAAAGCACATTAAATCAGTTAATTTCCATTAAATTCAGTGTCTGCATACTCTGCACTAACTCTGGGCTATTTATGAGAATAACTATTGATATATGTGGTAAAACAGAGTGACAGTTTACAAGGCATGTTGGAGAGTTGTTCAGTTCTTACACTATCATGTGAATTATTTAAAGCTACACCAGACAGTTCTGAGTTGTTACTCACAAGAAGGATCATCAATATCTGAAGTATTCAGATATTAATGAGAATTTTTTCAGATCCAGATTTAAGTGCTCTCATCATTAGAACTTTGAACTAAACATTATGCTAAGCAAAGTAATTGTTTTGAAATAATTTATATATTTATGAGAAATTGTCATACCTTATACTAAAGGTATACTGTAATTGTTTGCCCATGTTAAAGATATTTTCCACTTTGACTCAATATCTAAGATTGAAACAACTTTATTTTGTAATTCTTCTAGCTAGTGTTCTCAATCTTAATGAATCATGCATTTTTTTCTCTCTTTTCATTACCCTTTATTTTCTAGGTTTTTTTTAATTAATGGATCAAGATTTTGCAGAGGGCCTCGAGGTGCATCCTACATCAGATGAAAAAAGCAGAGCTCTCGGTGAGGAGTCTGAAATGGCTACGGATCTTTCGAGTGGCCCTTTTGAAGGACGAGGTCTGATTACTAGTGAATTTCTCACTCCAGTTGCTGAAGCACCTCCAGCAGATGAGGATGATGATGTTTTATTTGTTGAACCCCTTGCTAAAACATCAGTCTCTGTTGCAGTACCTGGAACAACAACATCATCTTCAACATCCATGGCTCCAGTGGATAATTTGAATCAGCCAGAGGTTGATAAGCTACAAACAACTGTGAAAGATTTATCCCCTCCTTTGGACGCTCTTGCTGAGACCATCATCATTGATGATGAGGAAGATGCTGAATCTGGGACAGTCTTGCCTGAAAAAAGTGTATCACCAGTATTAAATAAGGATAGTGACCTAGATCCATCTAAAGTGGAAGACACTAGTTCTTCCAGCAATAAGGTTCTGGCTTCAAGTCATTCCCATATTGATACTCCTGTGACCCATAGCACTATCAGCACTGAGCCTGATTCAGAAATAAGAATTGCCAATGTTACAACACTTGATGATGGTGATACCACTCTGAGGAACAGTAGCCGGGAACCTGTTCATCAATCACATTCAAATGAGGGGGCTATGGATATGAATTTAATGATAACGAGTGTGACATCATTGCAGAGCAATAGCTTGGGTGAAGTGACTAATGGACCTCAGATCAGTAGTGCATTCAGTCTGATTCCAGAGGTACAAACTGCTCCAACAGCATCAAATTCTGATTCCAGTAGGCAGGGGACTCAGTCTGGTGCAGGAACCTTTAACCCTGGAAGAATGAATGCTGCAGGAGAGGTGGTTCAGAATGGTGAACTGAGAAGTCATCAAAGGTCTGGTAAGCAGTCAACGCAATTTGACAAGCATTACGTTTTTACAAATTTGATCCTTTTATTGATTGGCGTTCATTTAAGAGTAACTTTGTTTTTTAACACTGTCTTGTAGAAGGTGTTTTTTCTTTGTAAACTATAAAGCAGATCAGATGGAAATATGAAAGCAATGCAAGTGTTGCATGGAAACTGTGTCAAAACTGTACAAGTTTTGTAAGCTGGAGTAAATGGCTTAGAAAAAAATCTAAGAGGTGTTAAAGAAATTCTTGATTAAAAGTTAGCATTAAGTTCTGTTGTAAACTTATATTGATATATAAGTATATAAACTATATAAATTTGCTTCATAGATGCATGCAGATGTTCTCGATTTCTGTGTCATCAGAAACTGAAGTTCCCCTAATGATATGAAGGTGCCTTGTGTCTTGCAAGTGGTTTTGTAAAACTTCATTAGTTGAGTAGGGTCAAGTTATCAACTAAAACCACAAAGAAATGTAAATGTTTTTAGATTTTTCTCTCTAAAGACTGGATTTTACAGTATGCAACAAAGGCATTTATGATGCACAACCCTGGAAAATGTTTTGTTCTCAAATCTGTCAGCTATTATTATACCAAGTTTACATTGTATGTTCCATATCATTGCAAAGATATATACTGTTTGGCACAAGATGCCCCCTTTTTGGAAACCTTCAGTTTCCAAAGTAGTTTTTACTAATTACATTTTTTAATGTAGAGCGTATGAATTAAAAATGCATGTTGCATATTTATAAATGATTTTTAAAAATGTATGTTTTTGGATGGTAGTGGGCTAATACAAATGTCTGGATAGATGTGGGCACAGATTTGCAGTTGCACTAGTCTGGAAAGAAGCCATGGTCCTTGCCCCAGGCAAAGAAAAGTTTCTACAGTAGGAGACAGGCAGTGTACTGAAGAACACACCTGGAATCTCAAAAACATAGATATCTATTTTTCAGGAATGACATTGATATGCTGTATTGCAATATGTATGTGCTCTCATGTTGATCAATAGTGGAACATTCTTTCCTTGCAAATTAACTTTTTCCCCCTCCATATTTGCATTGTTGCCCCATACACCCTAATTCAAGCCGCAAGAACAGGCTCTGTATTTTGTAGAGCACAATTTTTTGACAAATTCTTTTATATAATTTGTGGAAAAATAGTTTTGACTTGAAAAGTACTGAACTATCCATTAAATAGTCAAGCATAAGTAAGAGTTTTCTTTATGTGAATGCTGTATTGTGTTTTTCTTTCAATGAAAGAAAACTAATGTAAAATGAAATGCAAATATTGTATTTTCAATCCCTGTAATCTGCATGTTAATAATAAAAAAAAAATGATAGATAAGAATTGGAAACAAGGGTAACTATAAAATACATGTAATTTAACAATGGCACATTGAAAGAAAATGCAAATGCCAATGAAGTGTGAGTGTGTGAGCTTTACTCCCAAATTCCCATTAAGGGTGTGTGATATTTACAAAGGGGATCTCAATATTTCTGGACTTTTTTCAGTAATGATGAGTAGATAATATTTTGCATCCTTCAAAAATGTTTTTGTAAAAATCTTATTTTGTACCAGCTACGGTTTGCTCTTTTTAATAGTATAGTAGCCACAGTATCTGTCACAAACTCTTACACAACATGTACCTTCAGCACCTTTTTCCTCCGTATTTGTGTGTGTGCACTCCTCCTCACTGCAGGTCGAATCTCTTGACAGTCAAACCTGCATCTCAAGGTCTTTCAATTTTTGACAGGCATCTTTCTTGCCTCCTGTCTGGCTTTATACTTTGTGTATTTGAAGGTGACTCTCTCTGCGTGGCTAATGCGCCTTTACTCCTCCCTATGCATCTCACACTAGCACTTTCTCTCTCTTTCATTGTGTCACTAAAGCCAAACTGACCAATCAGATTGTTCTGAGAAACTGGAAACACACAGACCTTAGCATTTTATTATATTGTAGATTAATTGTTGCTTACCAATGATATTAATGGAAACACTATATTTGAAAGAAATACTCTACCCAAAAATATTTTTTTAAATGTTTTTTAACCCATGTCATCTGTAGTGGTGGCTGAGAGAAGAATTTCGTACTGCTTTCATGGAGAAACTAAAAATTCAATATTCACTGATGTTAAGCGATCAATGCTGGACAGTGCCAAAGAATGTGAAAAGCATCCATGGAGGAAAAAAAAAAAACTACTTTCCATTGTATGTTCAAAATGTGTACTTTTTTTGCGAAAATGAGTACTTTAAATGTAAACATGAAAGACATTGTTTCCCACAATGCTGTACATTTGAATAAAAGACAGGTTTGGTCAGAAACTTGTGATGTTTTCCAAATCTGTTCTCCTGTCTTTTACATTTGTCCTAAAGCTTCCTGTGTGAAATTAAACTTGGTCAGTTTTACATGAACCTGTTATTTCAGAACTCTTGTTAAATAGCCTTTGTTTTGCTGTTTTCTAGGTTTCTTGTGTGAGTGATCAGAGTGTTTTTGCTTATGCCTGTGTTCAAATTAAAAATTAGAATATGACTCGGGCTGTCATTATTTGTACTCGACACAGACACATTTATAATTGTGAGACAGCATTACTTTTCTTCAGTGTACCATTTAAATATATGACGTGTGCTTTCACTTGCTGGTTATACTAATGAACGGTAGTTTGACTTCAATAGCGTAACAAGTGAAAAAGTCAGTGTTTGCAGATTCAAATTTGACCTTGAGGCATGGTGTTTATGATTACTAACTGTGTGAATTACTGTATGTTTTTTAGGTGGTCCTCTAAGAGGTAGGGCCACCTACCACATTTTGCTTTCCACCATATAAATCTGGAGGGTCCCCTGCAGTTCATGTTAAATGCATTAGGGAGTTTTGGCGAGTGCTTGTTTTACTGTGCTTTTGTTATTTATTTATTTGATTCCTCATTTTGTGATTTGGGACTTGCTTAAGTTGCCTAGTGTTTCAGGCAACATTTTGACATTGTGCTTATGCTCTTTAACTTCCTTCTAATGGAATTGGGTGCCAGCTTGATCACAATGTTTCCCAAGTTAACTAGTATTTCTCTATTTCTTTACTTGGAATCCTACTCACTTATTTAGTATTAACAGATAATAAGCCAACTAGTTATTTACTTTCTGTCCTACTGCTGACCTGTGCTACTTCTGCATACACGCTGCATTCTTTCACAATGTGCCTTTGCACCTGGGCAGTTTAAAAGCCATCAAAAAACCCTTCTAAAGCTGTACAGAATACATTGTGCCAAAGTGCTATATTTTTATCCACTTTAACCACGTGTAGCTCACATTACCAAATTTTTTAGTTCAATCCACCAGCAAGGAATACAGCACATGTTTTGTAAATCGGTAAAGCTCCAATTGGTACAACAAATTTCTGTAATTTTTTTTATTAAACTATTATTTTCAAATTGAAAATACAGTAATAATTGTCTAATTTTTACCAGTTTGCACACACACACACACACACACATATATATATATATATATATATATATATATATATATATATATATACACAGTAAGCCTGCCAGTTACATTTTCATATTGATGTATTTTACTATGAAATGTGTATCTTTTGAAATTTTGAATATTCTTGTGCTACAATCTCCCTCATTAAGTTTTGTGCATTACTGTAAGTTCACAATTCTTTCGTTTCCCGGTTTTCCTGTCAAGTGCTTTTTTTTTTTTTAAATCCCAGTGGATGCATTTGCATCTTTTGAGCCTCTTTTTGTGCATACATAAGAATTGTACAGACCAGAGATCTCACCTATGAGTTTTTTTTTTTTTTAATAATAAAGATTCTCTAATTTTACTAGGGGGCTCTGCCCATTGCTCACTTTGCTTGCCCACCCCCGCGTTTGGTTTACCGGATATACAATTTAAAGAGATTATTTATATGGGAATTGTTACATATGCATTATTTTCATTTTTACTTTAAAACTTTTGTAAGTGGGCGTGGTTAAATCTTTCTCGCAGGACATATAACGCTGCTCATGTTTTGAGGGGGTGGCTGATCTGCTGCGTGTTCTTTTTGTTGCGCTGCACATCGATCATTCAAAAGCCTGTATGGCAGCTCTTCTTTTGTTACTTCGTGTCTCTGCCTCTCGGGGCATTGAACGCACTCTACGAAGATGCGATCGGATCATCTGCTGGCAAGCTGTGTGTTCTGCTTGTCTCTTGTCGTTGTTTTAAGAGCTAGGAGCACATGATGTCTGTCTGCCAAATGCATTTCAACAACTGTTGGGTCAGATGTCTGTGAACTTGTTTTAAATGTTGTCTCCGTGCCTTGTCTCGCGGGACATCAAATCTTTTTCTGAGAAGATCACGTCTTGTCTCCCTAGTCTTCCTCCCAGGATTTTTTTTTTATAATAGAGAGATACTTTTGTCTTCCATGTCAGTACTGTTTTCAGCCCTTTGAGTCATAAAAACTGTTTTCTATTCTCCACCTTCTTAACCCTTTATATTTCCTTTTAGGCTCTTCACCTGTCAGGTTAAGCTCTGTGTTCATTTCTATATGACATCTACAACAAGAATCCTTGTTGGACTGCTAATTTTTAAAAACAAAAATGTTCTGCTCTTTCCTCACCCCTGTAACGATTTGTACCATTGATGTGCAAGGCTCTGAAGATCTTGAAACTAAATGATTACTATATACTTAATATTATTTTAGTGGAGCTTGCAGAATCAGCCATGCAATAGTATGCTTGACAGTAGTGCTTTCCTTTTAAAATGTTTGAATATATTAATACATGATTATCTGTGCTTGCTGAACCAATGAATGTATGCTGTGCTTATGGCAGAATGATTTGCAGGGTGTTCTTTTTGTGGCTAGGCTTGCAGATCTAGATTTGGTGTCATAGGCTTCTTTATAAAATTTCATACTAGATCTGTTTGCTATTCAGTAATACAACTAAGAATGGGAGGGCGGGACAGAAATCTTCTAGGTCTGTAAAGAGATACTTTATGTAACTGGATAAGAGGTTAATTTTATTAGACAGTTTTGCCCATGCCTACATTTTGATGCCTCATTTCTCCTTAGCCTGTAGTTTCCTGCTGATAGCAAGCCGGATGGTCCCTCTCCTCCTTAGTCCAGTCTGAGAATTTTAAATTTTGATTTGTCTAACCACAGAACAGTTTTCCACTTTGTCTCAGTCTATGTTAAACAAGCCTTGGCCCAGAGAAAACTGCAGCGTTTCTGGATCATGTTCATTCTTGTTGTCGTCTTTGCATGATAGAGCTTTAACTTGCATCTGTGGAAGGCACAGCGAACTGTGTTCACAGACCGTGATTTCTGGAAGTGTTCCTGAGAACATGCAGTGATTTCCATGACAGAATCATGCCTGTTTTTAATGAAGTGCTGTCTGAGGGCCTGAAGATAATGGGCTTCCAATACTGATTTTCGGCCTTGTCCCTTGGCAACTGAGATTTGTCCAGATTCTCAGACTCTCTTGATATTATGTACTGAAATATTCAAAATCTTCACATTTTTACATTGAGGAACAGTATTCTGAAATTGTTCCACTAATCATATTCACAGTTTTTGCAGATTGATGAACCTCTGCCTATTTTTACTTCTGAGAAACTCTGGCTCTCTAAGGTGCTCTTTTTATATGCAATTATTACCACTGATTTTTCTAGCCTTTTGTTGCCCTTGTCCCAACTTTTTTGAGATGTATTATCATATTCAAAAAAGCTATTATTTTTCATGAATTAGAAAACATCAAAAAGTCAGATGTTTTACTATTTTCTGTTGTGAATAAAATATGGCAGACCTTAGATCGATGGTTAGAATCTTCATAAAATAAAATCCTCATAAAATACATTTCAGTAAAACGAGTACAGTGTGCATTGTGAGACCATGTCAATACACAGTGTGAAAGGTACCTTAACTTAAACTAGTTATCTTATTTGCTCTAATAAAAATCTATTTGTCACTTCTTTTTCAAAACTATTTTTGGGAATTAGAAATGATTTCCAAACCTTCAAGCTTGATGATGGCTTGAAACTTGGTGCGAAACCGACTTAGTGACATTGCAAAACAAATGATCTTGCCATCAAAAAACTTCCAAAGTCTATTTCATAAAGCATTGGTATTTATTTTCAGCTAACATTATTGGATGTTTTCCACATGTGCCACCAGTTTCCTTATTTTTTACAGAAAGCTACATGCTGTGGTATAGTGATAATATGTATGTACAGTATAAGTGAATACAGGAAAAAGCACAAATACACTGAAATGCCTCTTTTTAGATAGTTGGATTGAACTTTACCCAGGGAGAAATGTAGCCTTTTACAGAAGCCTATTAGGTAAATAAATATACTGAATCTACACACAATGGACTGAACACACAACAGAATGATTAAAAAGAAAGAAAAAAATAATAAGTTTAGCCTATATTGACCTTGAATGATGCAACTTTTCAATTAAGTTGTTATTATAATGGCATGTTAGACTGTGCATCCCTTTTGTAACTTAATGTACTTTGAAGCTTTTGATATTACAGGTAGTGTAATGTTAAAGACTTTGGACTTCAAACCCTGAGATTTTGGGTGCAAATCCTGCTACTTATCCCATGTGACCATGCTTGTACTCCAGCAGGAAAAATGAAAGAAATGTAACCAGTTGTATCATATTTTGTTAGTCATCTAGGATAAAGATATCGGCCAAATAAGTAAATGTTTCTGAGCGTGTGTGCTTACAGTACATTCTTCTATTTCCTTTATATATTTGTCTTGTATTAAATTGAAATGGAACACAATTCTAAAATGTGATCACAAGTATGTGCATCTTTTTTTTTTTTTTCTTTTCAGCTTCAGCAGCATTTATTGCATTTTTTAATGTGTGTAGTCTTTTTGGGGAAACAAGTTAACAAAAAAAAACCCATTTAATTCCCTCCCAATTAAATTAAGGAGTAATAGAATGCCTCCCACAATTACATATTTATTAAATGGAATGCACCACATTAACGATCACTTATGAATAAATCTAAATCTTCTGGTATACATTGTTCATGTCAAAAGGGGAAGTTATAGCCTGCTTAGCTCTTCTACTTTTGTTTATGCAGATATACAGTTTGTCCCTGTGCAGGAGCATGTGATTGTTTTTATTTTTTTGTTGGCCAGAAGTCACCCTTATTTGCATTCAGTTATGACATGTGCCGAATTAACTTTGAAGTGTTGAAAAATTATTTATTTATTTTAAAAAATATTTTAGGAATAACATTTTATGAAGCTTTTTATATGTTTTCTAGCATTGGTCATTGGATGTGTTTATCTGATTTATTTATTGTTTTTGTTCAATCTATAACTAATCTTTGTAAAAGAAATAATCTAAATGACCTGAATACCCTTTTTCTTTGCCATTTTCCTATATGAACAATACTGTGAAGGCTATGATTAAAACAATTTTTAAAAGAAGTAAACAATAGATTAAACCTGTTTTTTTTTTTCTTTAAAGATTCATGGATATCTCAGTCTGCCTCCTTCCCAAGAAACCAGAAGCAACCAGGTGTTGATTCTATGTCTCCAGTGGCTTCATTGCCAAAATCTGTTTTTCCACCACCAGCATCTCAGCAGCCCACAAAACCAGTAAAGGTTACATGTGCAAACTGTACAAAACCTTTAAGAAAGGGGCAGACGGCATACCAGAGAAAAGGATCAGTCCATCTTTTCTGTTCTACAACATGCTTGTCAGCATTTTCTCATAAACCGGCTCCCAAGAAAAACTGTACCATGTGCAAAAAGTAAGAATTTATTCTATAGTTTCTAAGTTGAGTGTTGGACTTGTTTAGGAAAAAATTACCTTACAAAGATTTTTTTTTTCTTCTGCAAACTAATCTCTTTGAATATTCCATTGTATATGTATTGCACAGATCAGAACCTTAACCCCCAAGTGTACTGATCCTGTGTTTTAATTATACCCAGCCAGCATCCTATACTTCACATGAATATAAAGTTACAATACACACAGTATGTGGAAACCTATATAGAGCTTATGTATATCGACGACTGTAGATTTCTGACCTCTCCTAGACCTAGAAGACCTAGTAGTGTTGTACTCCACTCACTATGCTCTCCACCTTTTCTTTTGCCATGTGTTAGAGAAAGCTGTGACTCCTTCTGGCACAAGCATTTTAGTATTAAAATAACCTTATTGAAGTATGGCTCCCTCTGTCTGATCATTATTTGCACAAAACTTGATCTTAAAAGTGTGGATCCTAAAGAATTTTGGGGAGTCCAGTTTTAAGGCTACAGAGTGTAGCTTCCATGACCAAAGTGCTTTCTTGCTCCAAGAGAGGGTGTTAGTATGTTTTTCTAAAGAGAATAATGAGTCAGATTCAGCTAGTTTTAAGGTAAAATGTTGCCTTTGGTTATTGGATCAAGGTATCTTCTAGTTACAGAGCCAGTACCTGTTTATACAAGTGTTTATTTTGTCTGTCAGAATGAAAAGGTTTAAGTTTTTAAACGAACTGTGCATTTAGGGTCATTTATCTATAGTTGTCTCCAGATATTTTATTTCATCTTTGATTAACACATCTTGTTATTAGGCGAAACTTAGAAGGCAAGCTGGCAAAATTCTAGATTATCTGCAAGACCGTTCAGCAACTTAAAATTAAATCTTTCAGATATGCTGGTGGGTTAGGACAACTGGCTTTGTGCATCTGTTAAGTTTATTTTTTGCAGAAAATGCCTTATGTACCACTAAAAGCCTGGCAAAATGGAGCGGGGCCTATTTTGTCCTTTAATTTAAAGATTTTGTTGGAGAAATGGTGTTAATGCTAAAGGAAGTTCTTTGTCTCCTTCCATGCAGAAAAACCATGGGTTTTTAAAATCAAATATAATTTTCTGCACATAGAAAGCCTTTTAAATTAACAAATTTAAAATGACTTGCCAATGTTTTAGGTTTTGTAGGAGTCTGACATGCATGATTATAAGAACATTTTTATTTGGCAAGTGTGTATATGTGTCTTTTGACTTGCACTTCCTGTAATATTGATTAGACCATGAGATGTTTTGAATTACAGTATATGCAATATTATTTTGTACTTAATGGAATGCTTGCACCATGGTCATCATCAGTGTCATTTTTCAGGTGTCCAGTTTCTTTGGTTACATCAGTTGCACATCTTGAAAGAGTAAGTTTTGAAACTTTGCATCCATACCTAAATCAAAGCAATCAAACTAGGTGTTAGTTTCCTGACATTTGGAGGAAAGTGGTTCCTTCTGGTTTTTTTTTTTTTTTTCAGCTTGCCATATGAAGAGAAAAAACAAACTTCCATCCTTTACAGTATCTTTACAGTATTGTTTGAAAATTGGTTTGAATAATTGCCAATACAGAGTTTAGTAAACCTAAGCAAAAGGAAGATTTGATGCATTTGTTTTGGAAAGATACTTCTAGGACAGACTCCAGTTCTCTGACCTTAAATTGGAGTGAACATGTCATGAAATTGTTTGACAGGCAATTGCTGTTTACGTGATGGTTTTTAAATGGTGCATAAATGTTTCACTGCTTTGTATTTGTTTGAATTTTACATCTAAATTATCCAGCATTGCACTGAATATTGTCCTGGAATGGGTAAACATTCTGACTTTCTTCATGTCAGAGAAGACTGAGGTTGCTTATTAGCCCTAAAATATAATCAACACAGCTCTTTAATATTTACTTTCATGTTATAAATTTACCTTTTTTGACAATCATATAAAATACATGGAGAACCTCTGTCAGTTTTGTGATATGGCTCCATCTATTTTGTATACAAATCTGCAGTATTTAAAAATTATAATCTTCAACATGCTGTTGTTAGACGTATGCATGAACTGTGACACAAGCAGAGATGCATGAAAGGAAGGAGACAGAAGTGTGCAGGGACGGTTGATTTTTTAGGAGAAACTGTTTCCATGCTTTGCTATCAGGATAGTTTCTTTCCAGTGAGAGGTCTTTTTGGAATAAACCAGTAAAACAACTACTTTTGCTCACCACTAAAAAGGATTACATTATCGCCTCAGTTTTCTGTTGTTAGGATATGTCAGACTTGTATAACACTTGGACTTCACCTACTATTTTCTGACAGGGTCCTAAACTAAGCAACAAAACTAGACAGGGTATTTTTTTTTATATGAACAGTTGGTGATTTTACTGTGGTGTTTAAATTCAGTTCTACTATAGAACCTCTGGTTGTAAACTTAAAGCCATTCTATTCTCCTTGAGAGTTGTATTATGTAATTTAGATTTGTATACAGTATACATCTCCCCTAAAGTAAATATTTTGAAGGTGCAATTAATCACCTCACTGGAAAACAACCATACAAACTCATTTTTATTTATTTATTTTATTTTATTTTTTATTGTAGGTAGTTTTAAACTTGCCAACTTGACATACTAATGAAAAATGTAAACCTTGTAAGTGTTTAGCTAGAATTGAGAAAACTTAGTTGCTGTTATTACACAATAAAAGATACATACTGCGCAATACTTTTTGTACCTCAAGGAAACTGTGGGGCCATGGAGTGGTACAATTACTTCTACATGCAGACAAAAATTGAAAACCACAAAATCCAGTAAGAAATCTATGTGCATTTAAATCACTGTTGCAGTTCAGGAGCTCATTGGTGGTTTGTACTTAGCAGACCAGGATGTATCCAACAGTACTTATATCAGTAAACTCCAGGAATTCTTCCAGAGAATACAAAACATGCAGCAGGCCACATCAGGTCTAAAGTCAAACCCCAGAAGATAATAATGCTAATGCCAAAATTCTACAAGAATTGTGGTAAAGTACTAGAAGCAAGAAATCTGTAACGAGAAAATTGCACACACAGACTTCTGTCAAAATAGCCACAATTTTGGACAAAGTTCCATGCAGTTCCCATATAATTTTCTGTGTGAATTACAGGAAATGCTGTCGTCATCATAACAGTGGACACTCAAACTGCTGTCATCCGGTAAACATAAAATGGGATTATGGTAATACATGACAAATTATCAACTTGGTCAAAATGAAATGGATGAAAAAAAAAAAAATTATGACCGAATTCTCTGTGACAAAAAAAACTAAATAACGTTATATATTAGTTTTAGTAAAGAGGTCTGCATTCCCTCAAAAAGTATTAAATAATAAGATATGGTTCAAAAAAGAATTGAGAAGCAAAATACCCTGCCTGAATGACAACACTATCTACATTGAAAACATAACTTGTATTACAAAAGAAGCAAAGCAGTATGTATACTTAAGGCACAGCTCAAAAAGCTTGGCATTGCACAACACTATCCTCCATTGAATTCTACAAAGCTTTCACTGGATGTGTGATCACTTCCTTCATTATCGTCTGGTTTGACTCAGCTACTGCAGAGTTAAAAATGAAGGTACAGTGCATTATCAGAATTAATAAGAAAGTGGTTGAGTGAAATATATTTACACTAGAGAATATTGAAGAAAATTTAAAAGAAAAATTAGCCATATTAATAGCGACATTGGATTGTTAGTTACCCTAAAACACAAAACTACTGTATATTTTGTTTAAAACTCTGTTCAGTTGTCATGTTAATTCTGCTGTATTAATGCATACATATTTATAATCTTAACCTGGAAAAAAGGCATAGCGTAATCTGTAATACCAGCATAGTATAATTGCGTTCCTGAGAGATTTCACTTTATGTAATGTTTTTTGGTATACAATAAAATTTTTAGAGGAAATGTATTGCAAATTATAGTATTGTTCTTTAAAACGTCCAATACTTCTTTTCCATTCAGGTCCTTGTGCATAACCCAAAAATATAATACTAGTGAAGTTGCAGGTATGTAAGTTTGCTAGAAACTTCAGTGCTGTTTAGTATGATTTTAACATTGTTTTTAAAGTGATTGAGGAAAGTGCTGAGAAATGGCTGACTAGTACAGTGCACATGAAAGTAACTGACACCTGCTATAATATCAGAATTAATCTTTAAAATTTAATTTTCCTTGACACACCTCTTACATTTAAAACCTTAACAAATCAATTTGACTTAAGGCAGTGGTGAACACATGGTGTAAAATATAAAGAAGTCTAAAATTATTTTCCTTTAAACCATGTCCTTAATGTCCAAAACATTTTTCAATTTTACTTTTTGGACTTTTTAGAAATGCCTCAGGCTCACTTATTAGGGCGTATACTGTATATATCTAGAATATCATCCTGTCTCATCAGTTAAGTCTAAAATCTGATTTTTCTTTAGGACCTCATTTATATTATACCCTGAATATTTAAAGCTTGTGAAATTATGTCAAGTATAATACAAAATATTTTGCTGTGATTTGATATTTCTGACATGTAGACTAATTTTACCTTTATTATATTGAGTGTTTCCCTTAAACTAAACAGTCAGTTAACATTAATTAGTTGTAATGCCATACAGTGACATACTCTGTTTGATTTTAATAATTGCAGTTCTCCTTGGGTGTTTCTGGGGAGCATGCTCTCCACATAAAAATGCTAAATATTTAATTATCTAGTATATTTTGTCAAATGTTGAATATTTTAAGTTAGTAAAGTCTGTGGTTTATACTGGGATGAGGACTGTAGTGAATGTTCACTTTTTCTTTAATCTGTGAGCATCTTAACTGAACCTGTAATGTATTCTATATTTGATTCTGCTCCTTTTTGATTATCTGGTAAATGCCAGTATAAATTCTTGCGATCTAAAATACAAAGTAAATCTTTTTCCATATTAATTACTTGGTAAAATGCAAGTCTAAAGTGATAAGCAAATGCTGACTTAAGTGGAAATATTTCACTAGCAACAATACCTGTCTAAGAGGGTTAACAGAATATAAAATGATTTAATATTTCTTGCCCTGTGTGTACTTACAGCATGCCTTGTACACCTTTCCCTAAATCACTTTTGTCTGGTGCTCCCTTTTGAGTTCATTCCCATATAGTCTGTTTCTCAGACTTTGTCATTTGGGGCCCCTCACTCACCTCCTGTCTGCTTTTATAGTTATCATTTTTGAATTCTATTCTTGGTGTGTCTCCAACATGTCTACCCCTGTTTGTGTCTCAAAGTCTGGCACTTCCTCTAAGTCTCACCATCAGCGCCAAACTGACCAATAAGATTACTTGGAGGGACTAGTGATGGAGAGACCAACAGACACACATACAGACAATAGTGTTTTATAATATAGTAGATCTTATTCAAGCCTGAATCTGCCTAACACTGGTTCACTTCAGCTTTATAGGGCATGTTTCCCATTTACAAGCCCAGTGTGGTTATAGTAATTTATACACAATATGGTAACAAAAAAATTGGGAGGAGATAGCAAGGAGCTATATACATAAGAAGTTTTACAAGTATGATGATGTATTCTGTGAGATGTGTTGGTTGTATCTCATCTCGTAAATTACCGTATTTCCCCAACAAAAGGCAGCGACTTATACATTACTTTTACAAAATGCGTATTGGGTGTGGCTTGCTTAAATGGGGCGGCCTATCTAAAAACATTCAATAAAAGTATAATTCAGTGCACAAAAAGACGACATACAAAAATGATTTGTTGAATTTTAAATGTACTGTTTACTTAAAAAAAAATAGATAGGGAGGATGTTCATAGATGCAGTTAAAATAAGTAAATCCACAGTTTAAAAAGCATATGAATTGTCCAGTAGACAAAAAAATTATGTCAATTAAGAATGACGCCATCATTGATTCAGTGATCACGTGGCGCTGCTGCATCTAGCCTCTTCACATTCGTCTCTTTCAGGTTTGTTGCTGCAATGTAATAATTGAACTTTTTCAGGGCTTTGCTACATTACATCGTAGTATACAATACAGGCTAGGAAAAAAGCAAAATTTAACAAATAAAAGGAACAAAAGTTTATTGTTGGCTGGGAAAAGACAAGTTTTTAATTTTCGTTTGAACGACTGGAGGGTGGGGGTTCTGCAGTACAGCAATGTCAATCATCTGTCTACACGTAAATTCTTCAGAATAAAATTAGCAACACTAAAATTAGGCTTACCTTTCGTCAGATCCTTCAAAATCAGATCCATAATCATCGTTGTTGCCACCTAACAACTCGATTGCGACCTATGCTGCTTTGCTGTCGCTGATGTCGGACATGCTTTCATCACTGGTATCACTCTGACATATTGCAGACGTTGCTTGTGTTGCTGGTAGGCCTTTAGGTGGAGGAAGGATTCCTGCTTTGCAAAAACCATTCTCTATGCCTTCTGGTTTCACGTTGTTCCACGCTGAAATAACCTATTCGCACGCATGACTGTACATTGCTGCTGGCCAGACAGAGTGAATGTATGCTCTCTATCCATCATCCATTTTTCCCACTCGATCCTCGCAAGGCATTTAAATGCATGATTGACAGTAACATCAAGTGGCTGCAGTTTGCATGTAAGTCCACCAGGTATTACAGCGACGTGACCACCAACCTTGTTCACTGCCTTCTGATCACTATCCATCAGATGAGCAGACATAGAGTCGAAAATCAGCAAGGAGTTCTTGTTAAAAAATCCAGCTCCAGGCTGCCTTCTGTAACATTTGTCCACCCATTCCACCATAACGTCTTCATTCATCCAGCCCTCCTCCTTCACTGCGTCCTTGATACCCTTGGGTAGTTTTTCCTGTGCCATTGTCACCCTCTTACAAATCATGAATGGCTTCAGCTTTTTGCCACTTGCCTTACAAGCTAGAACAAATGTAAAACTTGTCTGCTCGTGACCTGTGGTAGTTACTGATATGGTCTTTTGACCAAACTCATCGACAGTGCATGTTGATGGAATATGCATCTACATCGAGACCTCATCCATGTGACGTCATCCGGTGTTAGTTTCAGTATGTCAATTTCCTTGCTGACAAACTCTCTAAAACTGTCATGTTTCTTCTCCTAGTCGTCTGGCAGTCTCTGTCCCACAGTCGTTCTGGCTCGGATAGATAGACCATTTTGTTTCATGAAGCAAGAAACCCAATTATGACCCCCTTTGAAGTCTTCAATTGCCATTTCATTCGCCATTCCTCCTACCGTCAAATTTATGGCTATTATTGAAACTATCCAATTGTTCTCGCACTGCACGAGAATCCATTCTTTAAATCGCTTCTCCAAGTTTGGCCATTTTGCTTCACTTGTATGTCTTGCACGCCTACGTGGCAGAAGCACAAGCAAAGCTTCCTGATCTTTCCACCAGTTTCTCACTTATTTTTTAGCTACTTTAAAGTGGTGTCCAGCTGCACGATTGCCGTTTTCCTTTGCGAAAGCAACGACCTGGAGCTTAAATTCTGTAGCATAGGACTTGTATTGTGGCATGATATCAATTAAGTGCAAAATGTTATCAATTTAATTGTTCACATTCAACTACAGTATAATGTCACTATAGAGTTACAAATGCCTACAGGGGTGTGCCAAATTAAATGTTTTTACTTCAGATTGGTAAATTCAGTAACGCCGTGGTTAATAACATGGGGCGGCTTATCTTAGAGTTTGAAAATATAAATGAGCATTATTTGAGGCTTACATAATGGGGCGGCTTTTTGTTGGGGATTTACGGTAGTTGTCCAAATAAATAAAATCTACACAGTCTTTAATGAAATTATTTTGTTTACATATTTTATATTTAATAACAAACTTCTGGAAAAGTTATAAGTATTTGGAAAAGTAAAAAATAATTTGTAAAAAAATGTGTATTTAGCATGTAGCATTGCTGTTTTTTAACTTTATCTTGAGATAAAACAGGTATACTAAGGATAGACTTTTTCAACTAATTTTGTATCCAAATATTTATATAAACCATTTAAAATTTAATGTTGTGCTTACTTTTTTAGTAATTGAAATTACTGAATTATTGCTGGCTGTTATTTCCTGTCCATGGCAGAGGTGGTGCATAAAACAGTGGAATTTTGACATTAAGTAGTATTATCATAAGAGATTGGTTTAACATTACAAGATTGCCATATATATATATATATATATATATATATATATATATATATATATATATATATATATATATATATATATATACTAGAATACCAAGCTTAGAGCGAGAAGTAGTGTGTTAAAGAAGTTATGAAAAGAAAAGGAAACATTTTAAAAATAATGTAAGATGATTGTTAATGTAATTGTTTTGTCACTGATATGAGTGTTGCTGTCATATATATAGACACAGACACATATACATATATATATATATATATATATATATATATATATATATATACTTTGAGAATGCAATGTATAGTTTTGTCCAGGAGGAAAGCAATCTTGCCTGAAATCAATGGCAACCTTTTGTAGGGTGTGTCCCTGAGACTTATTAATTGTCATCGCGAAGCAGAGCCTTACTGGAAATTTGAGGCATTTCAATTGAAATGGAAGATCAAAGGGTATAACGGTGACGCGAGGAATACATTGAGTGTGGAGAAACTCTAGAGACAGCGTGTGTATTAACTTGTGGATTTTTCTGTGTATTTGGTAGCAGTGTGACGAAGTTGCTTCGGAAGACGGCGTTAGCCGCGGAGCTCAGCTCAGAGCGAAATGAGGTGAATGGGAGGGGAGATGATGTCACTCCCCCACCCGCCTTAACTGTCAATCCCCCCACAAACACAGTCTCTCGGAATTTGAATAAGCACAGCTGTTCACCAGCAGTTTGAACTTGGTTACAAAGTGATCAAAACTGTTGTTCATACACTGCGTCCTCTCATTAAACTTGTATCCCACATTAGCCGTGGGCATGACAAACGCCAGCGGCAGCTTGTCTATGAACTTAATTTAAACTTTAGGTTTACACCCTGCTTTGTTTCCGAAGTAGCTGCAGTCATGAATATGCTTGTACAATATGTGTCACTCGCTCGCTTCTTATTGTTTCGCTGCCTTCTCAATTGTATAATCCATGTTTTCTTCTGTGCTTTTTGGAGCTCTTCCTTGTTTTCTACGTACTGGTTGACAGTCAGTTCACGTGATTACGTGGGAGGCGTGATGATGTCACACAAAACTCCGCCCCCCACGGCCATTGAGCTCAACTCCATTACATTATATGGAGAAAAATAGGTTCCAGTTATGACCATTACGCGTAGAATTTCGAAAATGAAACCTGCCCAACTTTTGTTAAGTAAGCTGTAAGGAATGAGACTGCCAAATTTCAGCCTTCCACCCACACGGGAAGTTGGAGAATTAGTGGCGAGTGAGTCAGTGAGGGCTTTGCCTTTTATTAGTATAGATTCACTAAGGGCACGCAAGACGGTGAGCGCAAGCAAGACAGAACCGGCCCGCCCGCCCGCCCGCCAACACTAACCCTCCTACTGCGTCATGGGATACGCACGACAGAGCCACGCATGCCAACTGTAACCGTCCTCCCATGTCCAGCGTCACTTTCGAGGCATGTGCTCTGCCTGCTCATGTGCCCGCATGCAACAACTCGCCAAACACAGCCTCAGTCGCTTTCGTCTGGGCAAAAGTTCACATGCACCTCTGAGCCATGTTGACTTTTCACCGTGTGCAAGACAGAGAGCCACAACTGCCAACTCGCAGAGCCCAACCTGCCAACTCTAACAGAGCCCCTCCCATGGGTTACGCACGAAAGAGCCACGGACACCCACTCTAACCCTCCTCCCACGTCCTGGGGAACGCACGACAAGGCCCCACCCGCCAACTCTCACCCTCCGCAGACTTCCAGAATCGCTCTCGAGGCAATTATATTGCGACATCGACTTCTCAATTATCACTCTGGAACAACTCAGTACGTGACCTATATTACACATCAACAACGAAGACACACCACACCTTAATGAACAGGTGCTGAAACTTATCCCTAATGACGAAGTAACTTTCATCAGCGTTGACTCCATCGTCACAGACGATCCTGCAGATTAACTTGCATTCCCCGAAGAATTTCTTAATAGTCTTGCTCCCACTGGCATTCCTCCGCATAAACTCAAAATTAAAATTGGTTCAGTCATGATGCTTCTCATGAACCTTATGCTAGCAAAAAGTCTCTGTAATGGCACTAGACTTTCTGTTACCAGCATTCACTGCAATGTACTGGAGTGTAAGACTATCACATCTGCTACCTCACGAACTGTCCTTATTCCCTGGATTTCACTGACCCCATCAGATTCTAATTTGCCTTTTACTTTTACACGCAATTTCCTGTTAGATTGGCATTTGCAATGACTATTAATAAGGCACAAGGACAAACTTTCAAAAAAATATGCCTGTATCTGCCAAAACCTGTTTTCAGTCTCGGACAATTATATGTTGCTCTCTCCAGAGTTCCATCTTTTCATTCACTGACAGTTGTATCTTCAAACCCTCCCCATTTGGACAACTGTGTCTTTCAGTAAGTGTACACTTATCAATAAATAATTATTTTAAAACACACCTTTAAATAGCCTAGGGTTTTTTTGCTTGTTTAAATAAGGGAACTACTTTTGGTGTGCTGATTGCTTTAGTTTATTACATTCAGATGTGTTCTACCTTTTTGTTTGAATAGGTGAGATATGCTCCTCAGTAGGAAAATGTAGTTGTTTATTGGAAGATTCCACTGTTCCCATGCATGCTTTGTGTTTGAGACTTGCATATGGGAGTCTTTCCAAAAGATTACACAGATTTTATCATTCATGCTGTGTAGTCAAAGTACACAGTACCAAAATATGTAAAACTTTTTGTAATTTTCAACCATTATTAATTTTTATTTTTGCGTGTATCTGCTATATTATAAATGTATATAAGGTTAACCACTGTGCAATTTATATGTTCAATATCACTTACAGATGCAAAACTTTAATTCTATCAAGATTTGCTGTCTCATAGTACAATATCCCTGAAACAATTTCCATTTTGACACAACGCAGTATAGTTTGATAGTATGTTGCTATACGGTCCACTTATAATAATTTTCTTTCATTTGATAAAATAAACAAAAATACAATTTAGCTTGATGTTGTGATACTAATTAAGAGTTCTGAAAGTAACACAAAACATTTGCAAAGCAAATAGCTTTTTGATTTCATTTTTGGTAGTTTGTAGCTTCATAGGCATGCTACATGTATTCTCAAGTGTGCAACTTTAATGTACTAAATGAGTATAAAGTAGTAAACTTATCTTTTGTACACTTCTGATCAGCATTTACTTTTATTTATTAAAAATATCCCCCTGAAATTCAGGTTTTGTACACAGGGATGCTCATTCTATCAGAGCAACTCATTGAATAACAAAAGCCGGATACAAATCTGATTTAAGGATTACTTATCTAAATGTTGATAAATCCTATTGACTGGACAACTTGCAAGTGATGACATTAGACTTTTTTTAAGCTGCCAAAAAATGTACAATGATTCTTTTTTTGGCAGATTAGTACATTTCATTTTCAGCTCAATATGAAAGAATAAGACTACTGTCATGAGTTCATAACAAATGGAATTGAGTGAAGTGACCCTTAAAATTCTTCACATAAAATGACAAAAGCTGAAACATTAGTTATTAATATAAAGGATATATTATATAAAGCAATAAAACACTGCAGTTTGGATATTTGACAGTACATCTTAGGGCCCACACCTACATATATGCCGTTCTTACTGTTTAGTGTCATCATTTATCAAATGTCCATGTGGAACGGTGTGGCAACATCAGCAAGTGCCACTATGCTTTAAGTTGATTTACTTAAATTAAAATGGACTTAAGCAAGTAAACTTTACATACTAAAATATCCTTAAGCACAGTACCTGAAACAGTGGTTCTTTTTGTGTTTATGGTAGTGATGAAGGAAAGCTATAAATACTGTAATGAATCTATGCCTGCCTTGAGTGATTATTAGCAAAGATTAGATTTTTAAGAAGCAGCCCACTCCCCACATAGTACTTACTACATGATTTGCTCCAAAACGTGTTCTTGCAGCATGTTTATGCAAGCCAGGACTTCAGTGTTTTAGAAGATATTTATGTATTGGTTTGCATAATAAGAACCACATTTTTGCTTGTTTGTACAGTATGTTCTTTGCTTTTCTGGACTACTCTGTGTATCATCGTTTGTTTCCTCAAGAAACCACTTTTTTTAGAATACAGTTTATTGCAGTGCCAGTGATTGGGAGTTGCTCGCTCTTAACTTCTCATTGGTTTGTCTATTAATGATGTGTTTCAGCCTGATTGAACTCTCAACTATAGAACTTACGAAGAATATTATTTTAATCTGGTATATTGTTTATGGGTACTTGTTTATTTTCAGTGTGACTCTTGTGGTGCTAAGACTTAATTGATTTTTTTTAAAAATATAAACATTCCAATCTGTAATTATAAGGAAATGTGTACCAAGAATTGAGCTATTCAGAATGTTTTTCTTTTTATTATTGAGAGATGTTGTTGCAATTTCTCATTTTAGGGATATTACAAGCATGAAGGGAACAATTGTGGCTCAGGTAGATTCAAGTGAATCATTTCAGGAGTTCTGCAGCACCACTTGTTTGTCATCTTATGAAAATAAGCAGGTTCTTCCAAAAAGCACAGTCAAGACAAGGTGCACAGTTTGTGGGAAACTTACTGAGGTATGTTTTTTGTTTTACTTTAATAAAAATGCATACCCATCAAGTTTTTATATACAAATACATATTTTAAAAATTGTGTTTAATTGAGTCATTAATACATTCATATGTCTAGACTTTTTGTAAAATATGTGTTCTTTTGAGGAAGTTGAGTGTAACTCATTAATAAGAAAAAAACCCATAGTAAAGCTTGTTGTTTAGCAGTAGCTTGTATATCCTCTCATTTTTATGAATTTAATTGAAAAACATTTTGACAAAGGTATTTTAACATCTTACTAGAAATCAAAAAAGTGGTATGTCTTGTTTAGTGTTCTGTTTACATTGTATTTTGAAATGTAGATAGAGATTTATTGTCTTTAACAATTTTCTAAATGTTTAGTTTTGAAAATCTGTTATTTTTGTGGATTCATTTTATAATATCAAAGAACTTTTTTCCTTTTATCTTTAAGATTCGGCATGAAGTTAGCTTCAAAAACGTTACACACAAAATTTGCAGTGATCACTGTTTTAATAGATACCGAATGGCCAATGGTCTCATTATGAACTGCTGTGAGCAATGTGGAGAATATCTGCCCACCAGATCCTCTGCAAACCACTTTCTCATAATTGATGGTCAGCATAAGAGGTTTTGTTGTGAAAACTGTGTCAAGGATTACAAGCAGGTAAGCTCTTTATATCGTGTATATTTGAAATTTAACTTGCATTCACATTCATTTGATCTACATTTTGGTGCATCAAAAGCTCAGTTTTAATGTGCTTATGTCTCTTTTCTGAGGAGTCTGTTTTGCCTTAAATTTACAGGTGTGTGTTTTTTTTTTTTGTTTTTTTTTTCCCTCTCTCTCTTCCACTCTTCCATACTATAGTGTCCTTTCCTCCTCAAAACACAAATATGAACGATCGGTTTCCCCTCCAATGTAGATACTGCGATTATTTATAATGTTTATAATGTTTTACTCATGACTACCTTTATAAGGTATAAGCTTGATAGTTATTGGCTCTTTCCTGGATTCCTGGTTTGGTTTAAGGCTCCCTTCAGCTTTTTACAGATGATAAATGTGTTTAATGGTTCACTTGAAAAAGCCATGTCCACAACATTGCTAAGTTTGCTTCACTGTCACCACTGCACCACCATGCCTCCTTGATATCAAAGAAGAAAGAACACAGTTGGAGATGCACAATCACAGATTTCTTCAAAACAAAGCAGAAATACTGAAATTGTAGTCAAAAGTCAGAAAAAAAATATGTAGGTGTTTTAAAGGCAGAAAATTCAAAGTTGTATGTCACTGACTCATTCTGTTTATTGAAGTTGCGCTGAAGGCTCTCTAAACACTCTGTACTGATGCTTTGCACTTTTTCATCTGTGAAAAAGATTGTCTTGTAAATAGTTATAAACCTTTCATTATTTTTTTCATTGAATCTTCTCCTTTTAGGGATTAGGGACCTCTTTCAAGGTTTGTTTTCACTCTCTCCCTACCACATGGCTAAATATTATGCATGGATAGGGCATGTGCCTCCTTTTGTTATATTGATGTGGAACTCGAAGAGCGACCTGCACATTTGGCTAGAAGCACAGAAAACTCGTCCCACAGAGTCTGTAAAGCAAATAATCAGCATTATATACTCAGGGGTGCAGTCCAATCAATGTTGGTTGTTAGATCTCCCAAGAATATTGCACTGAGCTTGCAAAGCATTATGTGGTGCTGGTATTAAAATTAAGAAAAAATAAATCTCCCAAACCCACTAAATTATCATTAAATAATTAGAAAAAAAGGGTGACTGCAGCAAATTCTCTGTGAATAACGCTTTGGCGAAATTTGTTGACGAAAATTAATCTGCAGTACAGTTTTTCAGTGAAGGAGCACTGCAACAGTGCATATCCCTCCACAAAAATCCTTATCACTGAATGAAATTAATTTTTAATATGAAACTGATATGTTGGGGCTCTAATTTCTGATGTTACAAATTGTTTTTAGCTTGATATACAGTGGTGTGAAAAACTATTTGCCCCCTTCCTGATTTCTTATTCTTTTGCATGTTTATCACACAAAATGTTTCTGATCATCAAACACATTTA
Organism: Polypterus senegalus; assembly: GCF_016835505.1. NCBI lineage: Eukaryota > Metazoa > Chordata > Cladistia > Polypteriformes > Polypteridae > Polypterus > Polypterus senegalus. The sequence goes on from NC_053155.1 coordinate 75,106,100, forward strand.
ACCATTAGTCAAATATAACACAGGTAAACACAAAATACAGTTTTTAAATGATGGTTTTTATTATTTAGGGAGAAAAAAAATCCAAACCTACATGGCCCTGTGTGAAAAAGATGCAAAAGAAGAAGAAATCAGGAAGGGGCAAATAGTTTTTCACACCACTGTATGTATAATAGAATAAATAGCATTGAATGAAAAGCTTAGTGTTCCATTTTTTTAGTGAACTAGGGGGCTTTGTCCCCTGCTCATTTTGCTTGTCAAACCCCTAAACCCCCAACCCACCTGCGTGTCTGCCACTGGCTTATGTGGATTTCACTTTCACCAAACAACAAAACTTTTAATTCTCGTGGATAGGCCTTTTCATTGGGAAGAAACACTAGTTTTCCTTGATGGCAGCACTAGTTAGACAATCTATAAATCTCCAACTTAAAGTTTAAAACCAAACAATATCTACATGCTTCTGTCATATCACCTATGTCCATATATTCGATTTCTTTTCGCTTTCACCTTTTCATCAATATCGCATTGAATTTTGATTCCGTGTTTGGAATTACATTGTGACAATGCAACGTTTAACTTCCCGTGAGTGAATATTGTTTCTTTCTCTCTACAAGAAATGTGTCTGACAATAGCATTCACACAAATGAGAAATGACTGAACCGTATGCATCATTATGTGGGCAGGACTTTTCCAAATTTCTTTGTATAAGCTCTTGTCTCACCCACCTTCTCTTGAGATTCAGTTCATGGACAGATGTTCTGATATTTTCCTTTAGAATTCTCTGATATAATTCAGAATTCATTGTTCCATCAATGAAGGCAAGCTGTCCTGGCCCAGATGCAGCAAAACAGGCCCAAACCATGATACTACCACCACCATGTTAAAGTTCCATGATGGGATAAGGTTCTTATGCTGGAATGCAGTTTTTTCCTTTCTCCAAACATAACGCTTTTCATTTTAACCAAAATGTTCTATTTTGGTCTCATCCGTCCACAAAACATTCTTCCAATAGCCTTCTGGTTTGTCCACGTGATCTTTAGCAAACTGCAGACAAGCAGCAGTGTTTTTTTTTGGGAGGGCAGTGGCATTCTCCTTGTAACCCTGCCATGCACGCCATTGTTGTTCATTGTTCTCCTGATGGTGGACTCATGAACATGAACATTAGCCAATGTGAGAGAGGCCTTCAGTAGCTTAGAAGTTACCCTGAGGTCCTTTGTGACCACGCCAACTATTACACGCCTTGCTCTTGGAGTGATCTTTGTTGGTCAACCACTCCTGGGGAGGGTAACAATGGTCTTAAATTTCCTCCATTTGTACACAATCTGTCTGACTGTGAAATGGTAGAGTCCAAACTCTTTTAAAATGGTTTTGTAACCTTTTCCAGCCTGATGAGCATCAACAACTCTTTTTAGGCAAGAGTGTTGGCTCTGAGGCTAGGGATCTGTACTGGCAATCGGAAGGTTGCCGGTTCGAATCTCGTAAATGCCAAAAGGGACTCTGCTCTGTTGGGCCCTTGAGCAAGGCCCTTAACCTGCAATTCTTGAGCGCTTTGAGTAGTGAGAAAAGCACTATATAAATGCAAAAAATTATTTTTCTGAGGTCCTCCGAAATCTCCTTTGTTCGTGCCATGATACACTTCCATAAACATGAGTTGTGAAGAGCAGACTTTGATAGATTCCTGTTCTTTAAATAACACAGGGTGCCCACTCACACCTGATTGTCATCTCATTGATTGAAAACACCGGACTCTAATTTCACCTTCAAACTAACTGCTAATCCTAGAGGTTCACATACTTTTGCCACTCCCAAATATGTAATATTCGATCATTTTCCTCAATTAATAAATGACCAAGTATAATATTTTTGTCTGATTTGTTTAACTGATTTCTCTTTATTTACTTGTAGGACTTGAGTGAAAATCTGATGATGTTGAATGCAGAAATATAGAAAATTCTAAAGGGTTCACAAAGTTTCAAGCACAACTGTATGTGAGGCTGCCTCATTTCCACTAGGAAAGATGCTAACTTGCACATGCAAACAGATGTCTTTACTTGGTATTTGGGCTTCAGTTTTCACACATTGACAGCAACATGTACATTGAACAATTTTTTTTCTTCGGTTTTTATACTTGAATTTAAAGCACACTTGTTCTGTTATACGTGTAACTTTTGTGAAAGTGTTTATTTGATATTTGGACTTCACACATTGTACACTTAATGTCAAAATTTTGTCATTAGTACTATAACATGAAAAATGTTAGGCAAGAAATGTACCTAAAACAAACATTTCCTGTCATCGTAAATTTACATAGATCATGGTAGACACAGAACACACATGAAATGCATGTGTTCCAAATAATTATATATTATTTACTCTATACAACTCCAGGCACCTCACACCCAGATAAACAGACTTTAGGAGTTGAGCTGTGGGGGTTGGGTTGGGGGGTTCGGGGGTGATGGGATAGTAGTCTGCTTGCTGCTTGTATTGATGGACACTAGAAGTCTGAAGGAATTTAAGGTGGCCTGTGATTGCGAGTTTTTTTCGTAGACTTCAGGAATTCTAGTGATAAAAGATGTGGAGTATGTCACTTTCCACTTTGAAGGAAGAAAAGCCTGTTCTGCATTTTTTTAAATAAATCCTCTGTTTTCTGAGACCAGTCCAACCAGTCACTGATTTGGACCGCCAAGTACTTATAGTAGTGTACCACTTCTGCATCAGCTCCCTAAATAGTGACCGGACATAGAGGCTCTTTGGTGTCACAAAAGTCTATAACCAGTTCCTTGGTTTTGCTGATGTTGAGGTGCAGGTAGTTCTTTTTAAACCAAGAATCAAAAGCACTGGAGAAATCAAAAAAATGTAATTCACAGTGGTGCCAGCTTTGACCATGTGAGAATAAGCCTTGTGGAGCAGACCGATAATTGCAACTTCCACTTCAGTCTTTGGCAAACTGAAATGGGTCCATTTGGTCTGCCATAAGAGGACTCTTATAATCCCAGACTAGTCTCTCAATGGTTTTTATGATGTGAGACACCAGTGCATCTTATTTGTAGTTATTAGATGAAGAGATACCTGCCGCCTTTGAAACAGAAACAGTGCTGGAACAGAATCGGCGCAATATGTTTTCTACAGCAGTCACACAGTCACAGTTGGAGCTTTTAGAGACAGACTGAATAGATGACAGAGTACACCACATAGTTGGCCAGCACTGGCATTAAGAACTTGAGTATTGACTCTATCTGATCCTGCAGCTTTTCCTGGGTGTGGCTTCCTCAGTTGTCACCTTACTTGGTCTTTAATTATGGACAACCTATGCTGATGGTCAGAGGTGGACTCATCACTGGCCATTCCAGTTGATGTAGTAGGGATGGTATGGGAAGACTGGTCATTGGAAGAAGGTAGCAGTGGGAGGGGAGATCTATTATAAATTGGTTCAGGGCATTAGATTTGTCCCTATCCCCTTCTAGCACCTGAACTCTGTATTGCTTGAGTCCAGTAATTATGCCTAGTCCATACCACACATCTTTCATGTTATTCTGAATGAGTTTTTTTTTTTTTTTTTAATTTTAGCTTTATATGCTTCCTTTCCTTCACTCAGCACTTTAAGCACTCACTGTGGGTCATTCAGAACCTCTTTGTAGTCAGATTTGAATGCTCTTTTTCTTATTCAGGAGGCCTTTTTATTTCCTTGGTAATTCAAGGTTTGTTGTTTGGAAAGCAAAATACTGTCTCTGAGAGTACTACGGTGTCTATATAAAAGTTAATATAGTCTGCGATGCATTGACTGAGCCAATCAATATCATCTGCATATGATTTACACATCATTTCCCAGTCTGTCATTTGGAAGTAGTCATTCAGAGCCATTTCAACTAACAGGATTCACTTCCTCACTATCCTGGTGGTAACAAGTTGGCATCTAAGATAAGAATAAGATGGGAGCTGGTCCATCTTATCTGACCTTGAATGAACATTGTCTATTACAGTGGATGGTAGACCAGTTCTAAAACCTTTCCACTTTGCTTTTACTCTCATGCCGTCAAATGGCCCTCTCTGTCTGGACAAACTATTCCTTCTGTACAGTAAAACTCTGCTGCTTAGACCCTCGTAGTCACAGGGCAGGTAACAGATTATAGGAGTATTTAATGCACACACATTTATATTCTCATTTGCAAATCTTGCATACAGGCATGCATGATATCTTGTTGTTTTCCATCTGTTTTTGCCACAAAGCCAAAGTAATTCCAGACACCATACAGGCTATCGTCTTTGACAATTAAGCTTGTGAAGACTCCAAAACTGCTGAAGTTTTCATACTCACACTTGTGAATGGGTAGATATCAGGGCTGTAACTCTAGCCATGGAAAAGCAGAAATGCATTTTTAATGCAGGATGCAGAAGGAATGTCATGAAAAATGACTGGTGATATAATTTTAAAATGTTAAAATTGCTATTTATCAAGATTTTGATACTTTTGACAACCCTAGTGTGGATGTAGACCTAGTTTGAAATGGCCTACAACAGTATTGTTTTGCCTTATGTGTTTTAGGATGAATTAATAGGAAAACTCCATACTTTTCCCACAGCAACATTCATATAAAATCATGCCAGCTGGATGAAAAATGAAATTATACATGAATGGCTTTCGGAGTAATTTTTATTTTTGTAAATATCAAAATATACTGACATTGATACAGTATATGACATAAATTGACAATATCTTGCTTAATTTAATTTTCAATATACCATTGATAGTGAAATGACAATGTTAAAACATTACTGTCCTTACTGAGACATTTGTATATCTGATCTGCCTAAGCTATAAACTGACGGTGAAATAGTAGCCTACTTTTATTTTTCAAAATTTACTTTTTTTTTTTTTTTTAATATATTAAACCTTATTTCGTAATTGATGTGAATGTTGTGCAAATTAGTTTTATTTAGTATTAAGTATTTAGTATTATTATTTAGTATTAAGATTTAGTATGCAGTTGGTGATACACATGTTGTATGGCAAAGTTAATTTATAATCTTACCACAAATATTTTAGGCCTAATCATTTTTTACTTTTTTCAAAATATTTTACTGGCATTTGTTTTTAATTGTAGTTATTTTAATTTTGCTTTTAGTCTATTAGTGTCCAGTCTTCAACAAATGGACAGACAACCCGTACTCCCAGTGGTGTTCAGCTCAAATGTAATTACTGTAAGACATCATTCAGTTTGAAGCCAGAGACACTAGAGTGGGAGGTAAGATATAAATGTATTTGGAAACATTTGTTCTTCAAATGTGACAATAACATGAGTATCAAATCACTGAGAGCTTGATAGTGTCTTAAGGTCATAAATGTTTCTTACCCTGTTGCCAGTTATTTTCCAATAAAAGTAATCCATTTGTACTTCTCAGTTTAAAAGGAACCTGATTGATCTTGTAGGATTACTCACACAGGATTTGATGTTCACAACATTTGGACTTTTTTTATTAGCACATAAGCTATTCTAAATATAGATTTTGAGTGTAAACTATTTTAAACTCTCTTTCAAGGAATACCCTCTTGAAGGTATTATAAAACTAAAAAGTGTTGGAAATATTTTTCCATGGTTGTCCTCTTAAATTAAATATACTTTAATCTGTTATTTTTTTGAAACGCCAGCACTGGATAATCAAGATTTTTGTTTCTTTAGAACAAAGTATACCAGTTTTGCAGTAAAACATGCTGTGAGGACTACAAAAAACTACATTGCATTGTTACATACTGTGAATATTGTCAGGAAGAAAAGACGCTGCACGAAACAGTAAAATTCTCAGGGGTTAAAAAACCATTCTGTAGCGAAGGTAAGTTTGAAACCACTCTGTAGTTTTTCACTTTTGGATTTTGTTTGATGGTTTTTATATGAGCAAAATATAACTGTAGGAATTTGAGAATTGCTTTAGAATAATGCTAAATGAAAAATTAATAAATTTAAAGAGTATGCCTGAGTAAAGGGATTGGCTACATTAAAAAAAAAAAAACATTTAAATAAACCAGTTGTATCATCAACATATTGCTTTAGCTTGCAATTAGGGAAATGCATAATAGTTCTTTTTGATAGTTTATTACTGTACCAAGTTTTGATTATCGATCATGGATCAGTACCTATTTAGTTATTAATAGGTATTCAGTATGTTTTGCAGATGCAAGAGGATCTCACTTTCTGGATTTTCATGTGTATGTGTGTTTATTTATTTATTTATTTATTTATTATTTATTTTTTTTTTTGGTTTAAATAACTTTAACTAGGGTGCAAATTGTTGTTTAAGCAAGAATTTGCAAGACGTTTGGGTCTGAAATGTGTAAGCTGCAATTACTGCTCCCAGATGTGTAAAAGGGGAGCTACAAAGGAAATTGATGGAGTTGTTCGAGACTTTTGTAGTGAAGCCTGTTCTCGGAAGTTTACTGATTGGTATTACAAGGTTAGTATTCTTCTAATGATTATTTAGACATTAGCTACTTACCTAAACAGTACTAGTGTAACAGTAACATTTTTCTTCAAAATTATATTTGAATCATAGCAACATAAGGGATAAATTGCAAAAGGGGTTAATTTGAAGACTAGTGGGTGGGGGATGTCGGGGGCCTTCAGTCAATACAGTGTAGGATTGTGTGTATTTTTTTTTTTTGCCTCATCAGTAATATCAGTATTGCGAAATCTTGTACCAATGCAACCTTTTTTTTTTTTTTTACACTTGTTGACTTGCACTTTAAGAATAGGTATGATCATCCACCTTTATTTATTATAATTGTTTTATTTTCAGCAGACCATCAGAAATTTGTAATGGTTGTAGATTTTTCAAAATTGTTTTTAATATTTATTTTCTTGCAGTTTGACAATTCCTTGTCACGTATTAAATATAAAAGCAGAGGTGAGCAGCAATGCTGAGAACAAATGAGTTTGTTCATCTTTAAGTTCTTGAAGTTCATTGTCATTGTTTCCCTTTTTGAAAATTGCATCTTCTTGAGTCAGCCTGATCATTGCTGAATGTAATTTATCTCAAGGTTAAAAGAGCAATTATCAGGCCGCTAACTGAATATAAATGGGAAACAAATGGTACTCTCTTGTCTTGCACTATAGTCCCCGAAAGTTTCCTATTTAGGTTTTCACATGTAGAACTAGTGCTTCTCTCAAATACCATCTGTGTATTATATGATAAACCAACAACCATCTTATCAGTTTTTCTAGTGAAATGCTCACATACAAAAGACTTTTGAGTGATTTTCGGAGATACTGTCATCCACAGCATGTGATGGAGCTGCTGTCATTTGTGTACTCAAGCTGTACATAGCATTGTTATATGACGATGCGCAATGTTTGGGGAGGAGCAGGGACGATTTGTCGATTTAAGAAAATATGACAAGATAAATTATTATTGACTAACCAACACAAAAAAATTAAGTTATCATAGGAGTTCTATTTCACTGTTGTAGGGCCTGGAATATTGGGTGCAAAGGAGTAACCAGATCTTCAAGGGACATCATCAGCCCATGAACAGTGCATATTTGGCACATACTGGGCCATTTTAGATTTTCTAAATAACCGAACCCATCTTTACATTTTCTGAGGAAAAACTTGGAGAGCATGGTGAAAAATGTAGTCAGACGTGGGGAGAGTGTATTTATAATGAGTGGGCAAGAAGTATTCATTGACTCCAGGAGGATCATTGGAGCTGAGCATGTCCTTTTCATCCCCACTGTCAACTTAAGCCAGTTTGCCCTGCGAGTCTGGCACATCATCTCCTACTGAACTCGCCTACGGATATCTGGGAAGATCAAAATGCACGCGCTGAGCTGAAGGTGATGATTGCCACTCTAAGGGCGAACATAAACGTTAAGGTGAGATGCAAAGAAGAACAATAGAGAAATAAAGAAGGAAATCAAGGTCCTAAATGACAAAAATGAGAAACTTCATCAGTATATAAAAAGACCTGGAGTAATATTTCAGTACTAAGTTTACTACAGCCTTTATAGAAATTTACGAAACATTGACGAAAAAGTACAGGATCATACAAGTAAGTTAGAGAGTAAAATTAAAGTACTTGGTGCTCAGCTTGATGATGTTAAGCAAATGTTCAGTGACCAGTATTGAAATAGTTGAACAGTCGACTTCTGCCGGAGACAAAAAAGCAATGGCTGCAAAATTGAAATTCAGAGTGCTTGTGGAAAACCTGGCAGCACTGAAAAAAATAGATCTAGAAGGAACAACATCAGAATTGAATGTCTTCCTGAAAAAATGGGAAAGTCTGAGCCCAGTGAAATTCATAGCTGAACTATTCTCTAAAATAACTGTAGAGGATTTTATATCGGACATCGAAATCTTGCAGCCGTATATGTGGATCAGATGCCTCCAAAACAAAAAGCCTAATTGTCAGTTTTAAGAAACTACATGCCAAACAAAATCTCATGTTCCTCATCAGACAGAAAGACAAGATTGTTTAAGATTATATCATTAGTCTGTTGTACACTGTGTGCACAATTATTAGGCAAGTGAGTATTTTGACCATATCATCATTTTTAATGCGTATATTCCAACTCCAAGCTGTATTAACTTGAATGCTTATTGGATTTAAGCACGTCAGGTGATGTGCATTTGTGTAATGAGGGAGGGTGTGGCCTAAGGAGATCAACACCCTATATCAAGGTGTGCAGAATTATTAGGCAGCTAGTTTTCCTCAGGCAAAATGGGCCAAAAAAGAGATTTAACTGACTCTGAAAAGTCAAAAATTGTAAAAAGTCTTTCAGAGGGATGCAGCACTTTTGGAATTGCTAAGATATTGGTGTGTGATCACAGAACCATCAAACATTTTGTTGCAAATAGTCAACAGGGTCGCAAGAAACGTGTTGAGAACAAAAGACGCAAATTAGCTGCCAAAGATTTGAGAAGAATCAAACGTGAAGCTACCAGGAACCCATTATCCTCCAGTACTTTCATATTCCAGAGCTGCAACCTACCTGGAGTGCCCAGAAGTACAAGGTGTTCAGTGCTCAAAGACATGGCCAAGGTAAGGAGGGCTGAAACCCAACCACCACTGAACAAGAAACATAAGTTGAAACGTCAAAACTGGGCCAAGAAATATCTGAAGACAGATTTTTTTCAAAGGTTTTATGGACCGATGAGATGAGAGTGACTCTTGATGGACCAGATGGATGGACCTGTGGATCAGTAATGGCACAGAGCTCCACTCCAACGTGGAGGTGGGGTACTGGTATGAGCTGGTATTTTTAAAGATGAGCTAGTTGGACCTTTTGCATTGAAGATGAACTCAAAATCAACTCCCAAACCTACTGCCAGTTTTTTCGAAGACACTTTCTTCAAACAGTGATACAGGAAAAAGACCATGATTTTTATGCAGGCCAATGCTCCATCACTTGCATCGAAGTTCTCCACTGTGTGGCCAGCCAGTAAAGGCCTTAAAGATGAAGGAATAATGACATGGCCCCTTCCTCATCTGACCTAAACCCTATCGAGAACTTGTGGGCACTTCTTAAACGCTAGATTTACGGGGGAGAAAAACAATACACCTCTCTGAAGAGTGTCTGGGAGGCTATAGTCACTGCTCCACAAAAAGCTGATCGTCAACAGATCAAGAAACTGACAGACTCCATGAATGGAAAGGCTTATGACTGTTATTGGAAAGAAGGGTGGCTATATTGGTCATTGATTGATTGATTTATTTTTTTTAAATGTCAGAGATGTTTATTTGTAAATTTTGAGGAGTTTGTTTATTATTCTCACTATAACAGATGAAAATAAACAAGTGAGATGGGAAAATTTTCATTTTTCCTTTAGTTGCATAATAAATCTGCACACTAATAGTTGCCTAATAATTGTGCGCACATATGTATTCCCCTGATGATGTTCACACTCACATTTCCGTTGTGAAACATTCAGGTTTCAGGTTTATTAACATTTTGGATTGACTGATAGCACTGTGTTTGTTCCATATTAAAATTAATCCTCAAAAATACAACTTGCCTAATAATTCTGCACTCCCTGTATTTGGACTGTATCCTCACAAGATATCTCAGTATTTAACCTTCTTCACACCGCTGCAGGAGGGTTCATCTTGCTCTAGACCGTGACTTCAGGAAGTGTGGCTATTTCTACTTTACCCCTTATAACCCAATAACCATTAGTGGCAACATAACAATATGCTCCATAGCTGTATCACTTGGTAGTAATATGAAACACGTGTTAAAGCTGTCATATGTACAATGTACTACCTTAGCCTAAGACAATAAAATGTCAACAAAAATATTTCCATAACCAAATAGTGAACTTTGTGAGCTGGAATGTCACGTGTCTCAATCATGAATTAAAGAGAGAGTACTCTTGAATTAACAACTCTAAATCCCAAGATAGTATTTCTACAGAAGACTCACTTATCAAGTAAGGAACAGTTTAGTTTGCAAAGAAAACCAGTGGTGTGGGAATTTTAATACACAGAACTATCTCATTTATATTGTCAGATACAATATGTGATTCGGAAAGGCAATATGTCATGGTGAAGGACAATTTCTGTAATACTAAAATGACTATGGTTAGTAGCTATGCACCTAACACAGATGATAGTTTTCTTTCAAAATGTATTTGCATATATCTCTAATCTGAACACTCACAAAATTATAATAGGCAGACATTTTAATTGTGTTTTTTAAATTCAGGCTGGGACAGATCCTCCGATGCAACGAAACTTAGCAAGCAGTTTGCTAACTGTAGCATGGGAGATGGGTGGTCTTGTAGGGTGTCTTGCATTGAAATCTGCTGCAATGACCCGGTTACTGCGTTCACCAGACATCAACACAATTTCTATCCGCTCCTCACGTGTTAACCTCTGCGACATGTCAATGGCTGTAAACAAAGAGAAACTTGTAAATAACTCATGAAAGAATAAAGTTACGTTAAAACCAAGCACACCATTGTTTTTCTTGTGAAATTCCCAATAAGTTTGATGTGTCACATGACCCTTCCTATTGAAAAAACAAAAGTTGGATCCAAAATGACCGACTACAAAATGGCCACCATGGTCACCACCCATCTTGAAAAGTTTTCCCCCTCACATATTAAACTAATGTGCCACAAACAGGAAGTTAATATCACCAACCATTCCCATTTTATTAAGGTGTATCCATATAAATGGCCCACCCTGTATATATAATATAATATATACTATACTGCATTTCATCTTAAAAATGATATTAAGAGCTCCAAGAAGGTAGCACCTGGAAATCTAAATCGACTTAGAAGCCAGTCGTCATTTGTAAATACGCGCTGTCTTCTGTTGTGTTGAATTGAATTCCTTTTTTGTTTTTGTATGGTACAATGAGATTCAAAATGCAAATCCTCCATAAACTTATTTTCCTATAAAATGATAATAACAATAATAATAATATCCATCCATCCATCCATTATCCAACCCATCCATCCATCCATCCATTTTCTAACCCGCTGAATCCGAATACAGGGTCACGGGGGGTCTGCTGGAGCCAATCCCAGCCATCACAGGGCTCAAGGCAGGAAACAAACCCAGGGCAGGGCGCCAGCCCACCGCAGGGCACACCCACACACCAAGCACACACTAGGGACAATTTAGAATCGCCAATGCACCTAACCTGAATGTCTTTGGACTGTTGGAGGAAACCCACGCAGACACAGGGAGAACAAAATGAAAAATATGCAATATGAAAGTATAAGTGGCTCAGGTTGTGTAATATTACTGCTGTAGAGCTTTCCAGTCAGCTGCTGCATAGCTATGATTTACCCATTCTGATACAGTGGGTTAAAATACTCTTTGAGTGGTGCAATGAGAGTTAAAACGCTAAAGGAGCTATTGTATTTGGAGTAGTTAGGCCATTCCATGCACCATTATATGGTTACAGGTTGATTACAATCAGATACCTTAAACTAATAAATGATATGCGGTTAATTTCTTTTTTATTTGATAAAGCCGCATCAGGGATGTGAATCTAAAAAATAAAGGGAAACCACACAGGAATGGTAACACTGTTTTGACACAGGGTGGCGCCAGTTTGCAAAACCGAGCCAAAAACTTGCATACACAATGGTTTGAACTGGCATGAGAATGTGCGTGGCTTTACGCCAAGTTTAATTTTTATACATTGCGATGAGAGCATGGAAACAGGCATACGCAACATTTTTATCTGTCCATCTAAAAAAAATATTTATCCAATTGATTGACCACCCAATATTATTGATTGGGTGCTCAGGTCTCAACAGAATGGTTGGATGTACTATATGTCACAAGCTTCCAAACTTGTAACAGCCAAACTGTAATTAATAACACTTGCTGTATACAGAGACTAATATTTGGTATTAATTCCATTTGGTTGAGGGTGATAGTTGCAAAACTTAGGAGTTAGTTGCTCATTCTGTGTACTGTTTTTTGTATGTGTTGCAGGTGGAAATGAGGAGGATTGATTAATTAAATACATAGTATATGTTAGTTAGAAAAGGGAGCTGTATGGGAAAGCATTTCAAAAATGTATATTTTCTATTTATGAGAATTGAGAGGAAGTTCGCAACTGCCATTGACAGTTTTAATTTAAACCCTTATCTTCATTCATTTATTTATTTATTTATAGAAGACTGAATTCAGTTGTTCCAACCAAGCTTCAATACTTATTAAACCTGCAGTAACCCTGGACTGAATTCAGTTGTTCCAACCAAGCTTCAATACTTATTAAACCTGCAGTAACCCTGCAAAGTCAGTTAATCCTGTATATTTTAAAATGCTGTTTTTTTTTTTCAATCTTAATCATTTTAGTTCTGTGTATTTTTATTTCAGGCTGCTAGGTGTGATTGTTGCAAAATTCAAGGAAACCTCACTGAAACAGTACAGTGGCGTGCAGAAATTAAGCATTTCTGTGATCAGCAGTGTTTGTTGCGCTTTTATTGTCAGCAGAATGAACCCAATATGTCTACACAGAAAGGTCCAGAAAATCTTTGCTTTGGTATGTATGGTGTTTTTTTTGTTTTTTTTTGTTAAACTTGTATTATCGTTTCTGTTCTGCATACAGATAAAATTCTGTTACAACGAACTCCCAGGGACCTAAAAAATCTTTCGTTGTAATGAAAATTTTGTTGTAATGAGATTCTGTATTTGTTACTATAGTGCTTTCTTTAGCTTGTGTCCAGGCGTTTGCAATCATTTCAGTAGCTTCTTTCGTGTTAATTTTAATCTCCTCCAGCCTACAAGTTATGCTGATGAGAATTTTTCTCAGCATTTCCTTGCCATAATTCAGTTTCAGGGTGCGAATGATGCCCAAATCCAATGGCTGAAACACTGCTGTGAAATTGGGTGGGAGGAATTCAACTCAGACATTATCTAAATGTGGAAGCATGTTGTGGGCAGCACAGTTATCAATCATGAGCCAAATAATTCTTTTCTTCTTCATATTATTATGAGGTTTCTGAACACACTTTTGAGATCCAAACACTCCCCACCCAATGGGAACGACACGATGAAGTGTGTCCCGAAGCGCGATTGCAGCGTCTGTGGAAGATTGTCCGTTTCTAGGGCAGGGTAATAGCAGGCTCACAGCGGTGCAGTGAAGCACCACAGAAGCAAATCATAAAAGATCGGGGTCGTGCTACAAGTTCCTGTCTTGCATTCCAAAACACAAGGCTCAGTCTCAGTACTTTAGCAAAACCAGCTTTATTCAGCTTGAAACAGGAACGGCACACTTATTTATTGTAGCGTGATCTGCCACTCTGCTATACACAAACACAGCAGTCAGGCAGGGTCGTGGCTAGTTCAGTGACCAAGTAATTCTGTTATCTGCATTTACAATGTACGTGCTCCTAACCTTGCATCACCCATTAAGATCTTTTCTGTTTACTTTGGCGGAGAGACGCAGCATAGCTGTGAGCCTGCTATTGTTCCGTACAGACGCAGAGATTGCACTTTGGGACGCTCTTCGGCGTGTTGTCCAGCTGGGGGAGGTCCCAAGAACGCTTACAAACCTCACATTTTCTTGAATGAGTGCCGCATTAATAAGAATGTTTCTTGAACGGGCATTACTGAACCACATAAAAACTGCTTTTTTCGACGTCTTCAAATGCAGCAGTTCACCTACGTTTGCAATCCAAGATTTTTTTTTTTTTTTTTGCTCTGTCTTTCAAGAAAGTTGACAGTGTCAATGGTGAAATTCCGAGTTCACTGGCAGCGTTTTTTTCTTTTTGCTGCAATTGAGAGATGCAAAAAATGTAAGTATTTTTTCTCTAATATGAACTGTTATCGTTTTTTTCGTATCTGCCGTTTCGATAGGAGGGTGATAATGAGTTAAATTCCAATGGATGTTTTTCAAATGTTAACGAGCAATAAGCAAAAGGTATCACTGAAAACCGCAGGAAACGAAAGCAAAAAAACAGTACGAGGAAAGTTTGATCAAAGGAAAAACAATTTCAGCGTCTGTTTGGGGATCGTTGCGCACAACTAAGCTGCAGCCACAGAACTAACTGCTCTATGGATGATTCATTCAGGCATTTCATGGTCTTTTGTGCACTTTATTGTAATGAAAGTATCTGCTGAATGTACTTCATAGTAACAAGATTTCTATAGACTTGTGTCATATGGAGAAGCTGTCGGGACCATAAAAATACTTTGCTGTAATGAAAATTTTCTTGTAAAGACATTTGTTGTAACGGAATTTTACCTGTATTTTAAATTCAGCTGGTGGTTATGAACCTTTTAAATATCTTAAGCATATCTAAATGAGTATTCCAGCAATGTTCAAATTAAGGGATTTTACAGAGATTTCTGTGCTGTTTTTAATCATGCTGACAATTTCCCATGACATTATGTTCATCATAAACCATGCAGTTTAATATGTAAATTTATTTTGAGATTAAGTGCCGATTTTGATGACTTCTGAAATTTTTAGAATATCTGCTGTTAGGTTAAATCATTCATCACACCAATCTGTGCAAAAATGTATTTTTGTAGGCAATTGTGATGTTACATTGGGTAAGTACATCTCCCTAATGTATGCTATTAATTCTCATTGCCTTATTAAAGTCCTTTGACGTTTTATGAATCGTCAAATGACTATTATGGAATGTTGTCAAAAGTCCTGGACAGTAACTTTCTGCATTCATATATAACTTACAAATGGGCAGTTATTTGTAAAAAATGGTGGTACCTGTTTAAATTTCTTCTGTATGGGTATAAAATTACCATTTTTGCTCTGCTTAAATAGTTGTTCCAGGGCAATAAAATTAAAGTAAGTTCTGTTGCTATACTGTATTGTTAATTATTTGAATTATTTAAAAAGCAGTAAGACATGTATCCTGTTTACAGTTTATTTTTGTTTTACAGGTCAGGGAACTCAAACATTGTCAAAGGTAATTAATTTTATCTTATATCTGATAATGGACACCTTATGTTGATCATTTTGTAGTTGACTGTACTATTGTGTAAAATAAGATTTCATGATAGCAATATACTTGTATTATTCTTGTGTGCAGTGCATTTTCTGTATTGTGCTGATTTTGTTTTTAAACATTGGTATGCTTGTAACAATTAATTTAAAGGCAGTCTCATCAAAGATTAACAGTTTGCCTGACTAGGACATATTTATAAATTATTCTAAGTTGCTATCCTTATCTGCTCTTTGATGAATACATGTAGATACTAATATCCAATGCAGTAATGAGTGCACTTACTAAGGAGAGAATTATGCTTTGGCAGTGATTTAATTTTGATCATACAATGGAAAACTGAAATGTGTAGCAGTGTGTTATTCTGCTGCTTAAAAAAATAAGGCAGCAGTTTTGGTGAGTTTCTATCAAATCTGTGTAGTTTTCAGGTTTTTCATCATACCATGTTCAGCTAATATGCTACCTGCTCCTCATTAAATCTAAGGTTTTTTTCTCTGGTGTGTGATATGAGTACTCGATTATGTTGGACTTGAACTACTTGAGTGTAGTAAGAACTTTATGTTCAAATCAGTGATTTGAATTAGGCTAGCTTCTGTCAGTGTAGTTATTGATTCAGTAAAATATTTGCGTCACTGTTCAAGAAACTAGAGTAATCAAAGTTGCAGACACTGTTTTAGATATGTTTTTGTCCTTCCATTTTAGTAAGAAAACAACCTCTTTAACCTTGAATAATTTTTTACAAGGTTAGCCATATGTACACTAAAAAGTATAACGCGTATTAAAGTGGTTTTTTTTTTCTGCTTATAAACTTTTTGTATGAGTTAACGTTATTTTTCCTTATTTTGAAGTTTTTAAACGCTTTGGCCAGTGAGTGCATAGACATGTTTCTATATTTCTTGAAGATCGGTGCCTCAGTCATTATTTTGAGACTTTTGAGATTAGTGAGAATTCAAAGTAGTCACCTTGCATACCTAAGCTTTAACCCTATTTATACCATAGATCTATTGTTGTGCTTTGGATGGTGTACATGTAGCTCCTTTCCATCTCTTCACATCATTCTGGGATTTTTTTTCCCAAACTTTGAAGTGGTAATGCAAGTGATGAATCCTTTGCACACATTTCTCGTTTTATTTTTATTGCCTAATGGTTGCACTGGTGGTGTCTTGGGAGGACAGGAGTTAACTTTTGTTGTTCCCTAGCAAGTAGCATTTGCTGTTGATTGAAGTCAGTTGTCCCTTTTTTAGTTTGGTAGTGTTGTTTGCCAACACTATTTAACAAAGCTTATAGAGATTGTCAATGTTAATCAGCAATAGAGCCTCTACAGAACTTTTTAACCTTAACTTAGTCCAGGTGTACTTAATTCTATTAAAATAAATAACAATCGTCATTAGTGTAAAACTATGTTTTGTGTTATGCAGTTCAGTGAATTGTGACTGCACAATTCATATGGTAAATGAAAAGCTGCTTTATAAAATTACTTTACAGCACTAACTAAACAAGTATGGAACAATTATCAATACATCAGAAAGATCCATATCCATACAACATTTCTGGGAGAATCAATCATTTGTTATAACTAAAGATGTGCATGTGTAGGTTTGTATGTGAGCATTGGGGCATAATGTATATGAAGGGTGCCTGCAGTGAACTGGTGACCTGTACAGGGCTAGTTCTTGTCTTGTGTCCAGTACACCTATGCTTCAGGTCCCTCTTATCTTAAATTGGATTAGGTGGGTGTGAGAATCATGTTGGTAATATGTATTGGTTATGATTGAAATAAATTGTCATTCAGTTAATTTCTAAAATAATAAATGTTAAGCCAAGATTTCTGAATTTTCCTTTTTTTCTTTAAGGCAGGCAATCAGAATTTATCTCATTCTACTTCACCAGTGAAAGATGTGAAGAATAAGGCTGTACTTTGTAAACCATTGTCCATGACAAAAGCCACGTACTGTAAACCGCATATGCAAACAAAAGCCTGTCAGACTGGTATGCTTTTTGAAACCACAGTGTGCCTTTTACTATAAACTGTCAGTAAAATAAGTGACATTCCCTTTACTACTTTGTTGCAGAGCCTGAAGTAAAAACGGAGTATGTTCCTATTCCAGTTCCTGTACCAGTGTATGTACCAGTTCCTGTACACTTGTATAGCCAAAGTACACCCGTCCCACTAACAGTTCCTGTACCAGTAAGTAGTTCAGTCTTTATGAAGCTTCTGTGCAACATTTGTCATAACCTGTAAAGATTTCTTGGCATCGCCCTTGAATAATAATTAGTATTGTTTCCTTTTTAATATGAGTGATCTTAAGTGAGAACACTTTTCATCATATTTTTTTTTTTTTTTTAATCAAATCTTAATTCTCTCAAAACAGGTTCCAGTACCAGTGTTTGTACCAACAACACTGGATAGTGCAGAAAAGATAGTTCAGACAATAGATGAATTAAAGAATAAAATTCCCTCTAACCCATTGGAAGCTGATATTCTGGCAATGGCAGAAGTTATAGCAGAAGCTGATGAGAAAATTGACTCTGGTATGTTCTTAATTTCTGTCTGTTAATTTAATGTCAGCAAAGATTTCTATTTCTCTGAGAAATAAAAAATGCAAAAGATTAAAACTGGATTTAGACATTAATAACTTTAACAATATAACAATAACTCTTTCCATTTATGTAGCGCTTTTCTCACTACTCAAATGCTTCCACCCAAGACATAAACCCCTGATCTCTTTATTGAAATGCAGCAGTGCTACCACTGCACCACTTGCATATCCAAATTTTACACTGTATTGTGTTGCCATATCCCTATTTAATGTTGAAAGTGAAGGCTGAACTATTAAGACTTACTTTTTAAATGCTGCACTTACATATGTTTCTGGTGCCTCTTTAGTATTTACTATCCCACTAGTTTTGTTATCTGCACTACTATCATTGGTTTAAATTGAACATTTTAATAGTCCTGGCAAAGATGAATGAATAAACGGTATATTTGGGAATTATGTTTGTTTTTCTCTGTACCATACTATACTCTGTGTCTGTGACCTCTCGGCCAGTTTCACTTTCTTAATTACCACTCATGTCAATCACTTATAATTTTAAAGTTCTGGAATGCTTTCTGATACTCCAAATACATTGTTGTGTGTTTCTTTTTTCTGTTATTGTATGGGACTAAGTTAAGGCTTATTTTGTGTTTATTTTACATATATACCAATCAGCCACAACATTTAAAATCACTGACTGGTGAAGTTTATAACATTGATTACCTCATTACAGTGGAATCTTTCAAGAAGTATTAAATATTGGGCAGCAATTGAACAGTCAGTAGTTAAAGGTAATGTGTTGGAAGCAGAAAAAAATGGGCAAGCTTAAGGATCTGACCAGCTTTTACAAGGGACAAATTGTGATGGCTGTGTCAGAGAAACTCAAAAAGGCAGGTCTTGTAGGGTATTCCTGGTATGCAGTGGTTAGTACCTACCAAAGGTGGTTCAGGTACTGCATTCCTTTAAAGTGGTTAGTGACACGATTCACATCTTCAATAACTACGCTTTTCTACGCTGTTATGTGCTGGGCTGGTAACATCACTTCAAGAGAGACCACCAAATGAACAGGCTAATTAAATGGGCCAACTCATTTCTAGGACAAACTCTGGAACCCCTGGAGATGGTAGCACAATGCTGCACATTCTTTATCTCTGGCATACTAACATTGAACACTTTCAGCCAGCAAATTATTCAGCAGATGTATTTCAAGAAACCCTACTGTGGCTTCTTTATACCAACAGCAATATGTCTGTTTAATGCCTCACTGTGACTGCCAAGTCAGAACTTTTTTCGTTGCTTTATAATTATTCTGGTGTATGTTCAGACCATATTGTGTGTGTGTGTGTATTTTTTTACTTATTAATCTACTTGTTTATTTATTTAAAGAGCTTTTGTGAAAAGCCAAATTTCCCCCTGGAGACAAATAATGAAGTTCTATCAAAAATGGTGTCAGAACACACAGTGCATCACAGCTTGATGCATATGGGGCTGTTAAACCACAGACCTGTCAGAGTTCCCATGCTGACAGCATCTACAGTGATTATTTGAGCATCAGAATTGGACCATGGAGGAGTGGAAGAATGGGACCTGGTCTAAAAAGCCTGGGTGAATGTGTGTCACTTACCTGGGGAAGAGATACCAGCAAGATGCATTATGGGGGGAAAAAAGGCAAGCCAACTCTGGCCAATATTCTGTTGGTAAACCATGGATTCTAGCATTCTTGTGGTAACAATTGTTGCAGACCACATACACTCCTTCATGGCAAATGTATTCCCTGATGGCAGTGGTCTTTTTCAGCAGGATAATGCACACTGCAGAAATTTTCCAGGAATGGTTTGAGGAGGAGTTCAAGGGATTGACTTGGTCTCCAAATTCTCAAGATCTCAATCTAATCAAACATCTTTTAGATGTGCTGGAAAAATATGTCTGATCCATGGAGGCCTCACCTCACAACCTACAGGACTTCAAGAATCTGCTGCTAACTTCTTGGTGCCAGATACCACAGGACATCCTTGTTGGTCTTGTGGAGTCCATGCTTCAATAAGTCAAAGCTGTTTTGTCAGCATGAGGGGGTCCTACACAACTTTAGGCAGGTGGCTTTAATGTTCTGGTGGATCGGTGTATGTATAGGTTTATAGTGTCATATCAGAGTACAGTGTGTTTATATACTAGAGAATAAGTTGGCTAGCTAGTGGATCTCCCATTTACACACCTGCAGGCCTGAATGGGATTTGTAATGCCAATAGGCTAGGCTTCTAGGAGAGGACTTCTCCAGTTTAAGAGAAGTCTACCTGACCTGGAAGTGCTTTCTGGGAGCAGTACTGTGGCACTGGAAGTACCCTGGGTCTGGCAAAAAAGAAGCCTGTCTGCCTAATCCAGAGAAGTTGGAAGGAAATGGGCAATGATTGCCTGGGAGGACTGGTAAGAAGCAAATAAATGAATTATCTTCTTCTATAACAGACAGCAATGTATGCCTGTCAAATGTACATTCTTAAATAAAAAATAAATTAAAAACACCCCATACAGGTCACAGCAGGCACATCAGCGTCTCCTTTTGCATTCTATTTAATTTTCTCAGATATTCAATTTAATTCAGTTTAAAGTTCCTGGAAAGAGAGAGCCTATGCTTCCACCTTTGGTCATAATGCAGTAACTCATCTTCAGTGCCTGATGTCTCTTATACCTCTTTCACCACTTTAGAGGCATGAGTTAATCGAGTAAAAATTAGATGGTGCATTTTCATCAGTTCATGTACATATCTCATTGTCTAAACTGTATGTGTTTATGTATATTAGATGTGACGAACCATAGTCCAAAAAGCCATGGGGAAGGTGGTGTTGAAGATATAAAATTAAGTTCACCAGGTGATTTCTGTGAACCAGATTTGGATTTAGAAATGGATTTCCCTAAAGGTAATTTTACTTTTTTGTTTAAACTAAAATGTCTTGAATTGATATTCAAGACTGATGTAGAAAATATACTTCTGTAAATAAGCCCAGTTTATAGTTTATGAGCTGATTGAATTAGTTCTAATTACATTTGCATTTATTTGCTCAGCAGACACTTTTATCCAAAATGACTTATAAAAGAGTTCAACAATTGAGTATTAGGCTAGGTCCTGTTTGTTCAGCAAGTGTAATAGGACAGGTTAACATAAGTTGATTGCCACAAGTGAAGATGCAATAACTTGTTCATTTACGATCATAGATTAGAATCAATAAAGCAAATAAACTTAACCAAATAACCAAGAAAATAAGTTATCGCAGCCCAAAGTGTTTTTTCTTTCTTCCTTCCCCAATTAGACAGATACAGGTAAAGTTCCATACAACGAACTCCCCGGGACCTAAAAAATATTTTGTTGTAACGAAAATTTCATTGTAATGAGATTCTGTATTTGTTACTATAGTGCTTTCTTTAACTTGTGTCCAGGTGTTTACATTTCAATTCAATAGCTTCTTTCATGTTAATTTTAATCTCCTCCTGCCTACAAGTTATGCTGACAAGAATTTTTCTCAGCATTTCCTTGCCATAATACACTTTCAGGGTGCGAATGATGCCCAAATCCAATAGCTGAAGCACTGCTGTGCATTTGGGTGGGAGGAATTCAACGCGCACATTATGTAAATGTGGAAGCATGTTGTAGCAGCACAGTTATCAATCAGAAGCCGAATCATCCTTTTCTTCTTCATATTGTGAGGTTTCTGAACACTTTTGGGATCCACCCAATGGGAACGACACACTAAAATGCGTCCCGAAGCGCGATTGCAGCATCTGTGGAAGATTGTTTGTCCGTTGCTGAGGCAGGGCAATAGCAGGCTCACAGCGGTGCAGTGAAGTGCCATAGAAGCAAATCATAAAAGATTGGGGTCGTGCTATAAGTCCCTGTCTTGCACCCCAAAACAAGAGGCTTAGTCTCAGTACTTCAGCAAAACTGGCTTTATTCAGCTTGAAACAGGAACAGCACAGTTATTTATTGTAGCGTGATCTGCCACTCTGCTATACACAGACACAGCAGTCAGGCAGGATCATGGCCAGGTCAGTGACCAAGTAATCCTGTTATCTGCATTTACAATGTCCGTGCTCCTAACCTTGCATCACCCATCGAGATCTTTTCTGTTTATTTTGGCGGAGAGACGCAGTATAGCTGTGAGCCTGCTATTGCCCCGTACGGACACTGTTGTCCAGCTGGGGGAGGTCCAAAGAATGTTTACAAACCTCACATTTTCTTGAATGAGTGCCGCATTAATAGGAATGTTTCTTGAATGAGTATCACTGAACCACATAAAAACTGCTTTTTTGACGTCTTCAAATGCAGCAGTTCACATGTTTGCAACCCAAGATTTCAAGAAAGTTGACAGTGTCGATGGTGGAATTCCAAATTCACTGGCAGCTTTTTTTCTTTTTGCAGCAATCGAGAGCTGCAAAAAAAATTTTTTTTTCTTCTGCCGTTTCTATAGGAGAGTGACAATGAGAAATTCTAATGGATGTTTTTCAAATGTTGTTGAGCAATAAGCAAAAAGGAATCGCTGAAAACTGCAGGAAACAAAAAAGGCAAAAAAAAAAAAAAACGAGGAAAGTTTGAAAAAAAAAATTAGTGTTTCTGTTTGGGGATCGTTGTGCACAACTGAGCTGCGGCCACAGAACTAACTAATTTGTGGATGATTCATTCAGGCATTTCAAGGTCTTTTGAGCACTTCTTTGTAATGAAAGTATCTGCTGAATGTACTTCATAGTAACGAGATTTCTATAGACTTGTGTCATATGGGTACGCTGTCCATCTAAGGTTAAAGTAAAAAAATTAGAGTGCAGTCATTGAAAAGAAATCCGGTCCAAAGTCGTTAATGCAGACAGCTTTCAGATATTCAGAAGTTGTCATAATGCTATTAAATGAGTGTATTAATCCACAGATGAACTTGCTGATGAGGTTTGTTAATTCTGAACCTCTGCATATTGAGACCTATACAAAAGGGCAATTCTATATAAAGAAAACTACTATGAGCCAGAAATAACCAAAGCATGTTGAGGAGAAAATAATCAAGTTTTGCTGAATGTTTAAGTGTATAATTTACCCATTATCATATTTTTGAAATCTGTACTCTTCAGCTCCATTTTAATGCATAGGATGTCATAGAATTTTCTTTCAATTTAACTCCGCAAATGTAGACTTTTATGTTTAGTAATGATATGGGTTCTGAAGTGTGGTGGGTTAAGCCTATTTGTTATCTTTGAACCCATTTATGATATTTTAGCTGTTCCTCCTTCAACTTCAGAAGAAATAAGAAATTCAGAAATCACTCTGCCTCCTGCTTTATGTGCGGAAATAGAAGAGAAGCCCCATCCTCAAGTAAAGAAGAAGGTATTTATATAGCAAAACCCTTTGTGCTTGTATCAGATTAAGAGGTACATCTGTAACAGTTACAGTACAGTAATCCCTCCTCGATCGCGGGGGTTGCATTCCACAGCATTCTCCCACACTGTTTATAAATATTCCCTGCACAGTTATACAGAGTAAACCCTTTGTATTCTCTTAGATATTAGGTAAGATTCATTGAAATTATGTATGTAAACACACTGTTTATATACAGTAAAACCTAAATATTATTTTAAAGATATCGAGTGTCTCCGATATCACATATGTTACAGCCATTACAATAGACAGGCCACCAGCAATAAATATGTACAATGCAAGAAAAATTGTATACAGTAAATGTGTGTACAGTGACACTAAATGTACGTACATTTACTAAATACTGTAAGTAGAAAATTAATTGTAGTTACTCACCAACAATGACACAACGACTTGTCCAATAACGATGAGTTTAGTTTTACTGCACAACAAAGGAGAGCGTTACAGCTCTTCTAAAGGAGCCTCTTCAGGCAACTGTATATCACCGCCGTTGTTCTTCTTCCGGCAGACTTCAATCCAAATCCCTAAAGCAGATTCCATCCCGACTACTGCCTTATTACATCCACTTACAACTCATTTTGTACCCTGGTTAAAAGGACACTGCGGCCGTAGATCTTGTATTCCTTTCCTACTTTTTAAATAAAAAGAATCATAGCCTCATTGAAGCAGTAGCAGGAGCAGATCGTTTTGAAGCCATAATGAAGGGCTGACTATGCACAGAGATAAACACAAAAGAGCACAAAAGTTAACTCTTTACACAGCGAAACACGTTGATGCTGAATGAGCGAGACGAGACTTCCTGGTTAACATCGCATTTGGCGCACAGGAACTTAACTGCGTGCTCTGATTAGTTAGTTTCTCAGCCATTCGCCAATAGCGTTCCTTGTATTAATCAACTGGGCAAACCAACTGAGGAAGCATGTACAGGAAGTAAAAAGAGCCGTTGTCCGCAGAACCCGCGAAGCAGCGAAAAATCAGCGTTATTTATTTAGTTATGCTTACATATAAAATCCGCGATAGAGTGAAGCCGCAAAAGTCGAAGCGCGATATAGAGAGAGATTACTGTATACTGTATATACAGTGCATCTGGAAAGTATTCACAGCGTATCACTTTTTCCACATTTTGTTATGTTACAGCCTTATTCCAAAATAGATTAAATTCATTTTTTTCCTCATAATTCTACACACCACACCCCATAATGACAACATGAAAAAAGTTTACTCAAGGTTTTTGCAAATTTATTAAAAACAAAAAAACTGAGAAATCACATGTACATAAGTATTCACAGTCTTTGCTCAATACTTTGTCGATGCACCTTTAGCAGCAATTACAGTCAAGTCTTTTTGAATATGATGCCACAAGCTTGGCACACCTATCCTTGGCCAGTTTCGCCCATTCCTCTTTGTAGCACCTCTCAAGCTCCATCAGGTTGGATGGGAAGCGTCGGCGCACAGCCATTTTAAGATCTCTTCAGAGATGTTCAATCGGATTCAAGTCTGGGCTCTGGCTGGGACACTCAAGGACATTCACAGAGTTGTCCTGAAGCCACTCCTTTTATACCTTGGCTGTGTGCTTAGGGTCGTTGTCCTGCTGAAAGATGAACCGTCGCCCCAGTCTGAGGTCAAGAGCGCTCTGGAGCAGGTTTTCATCCAGGATGTCTCTGTACATTGCTGTAGTTATCTTAACCTTTACCCTGACTAATCTCCCAGTTCCTGACGCTGAAAAACATCCCCACAGCATGAGGCTGCCACCACCATGCTTCACTGTAGGGATGGTATTAGCCTGGTGATGAGCGGTGCCTGGTTTCCTCCAAACGTGACGCCTGGCATTCACACCAAAGAGTTCAATTTTTCTGTAACCTTCCCCAGATTTGTGCCTCGAGACAATCCTGTCTCGGAGGTCTGCAGACAATTCCTTTGACTTCATGCTTGGTTTGTGCTCTGAAATGAACTGTCAACTGTGGGACCTTATATAGACAGGTGTGTGCCTTTCCAAAGCGTGTCCAATCAACTGAATTTACCAC
Organism: Polypterus senegalus; assembly: GCF_016835505.1. Lineage (NCBI taxonomy): Eukaryota > Metazoa > Chordata > Cladistia > Polypteriformes > Polypteridae > Polypterus > Polypterus senegalus. The sequence continues at coordinate 75,131,496 of NC_053155.1, forward strand.
AGGTGGACTCCAATTAAGCTGCAGAAACATCTCAAGGATGATCAGGGGAAACGAGATGCACCTGAGCTCAATTTTGAGCTTCATGGCAAAGGCTGTGAATACTTATGTACATGTGATTTCTCAATTTTGTTTATTTTTAATAAATTTGCAAAAACTGCAGGTAAACTTTTTTTCACATTGTCATTATGGGGTATTGTGTGTAGAATTCTGAGGAAAAAAATGAATTTAATCCATTTTGGAATAAAGCTGTAACATAAAATGTGGAAAAAGTGATGCGCTGTGAATACTTTCCGGATGCACTGTATTTAGAAAATCTGATGTGCCACTGTACTTGCATTATCAGACCATCAGAACGGGAGCTGTTTTACTGCAGTTTTATCCTGTGTTACTTATTTATTGTTCTATAGCACTTCCTGTTAGTATTATATAAGTATTTTGACTTCTACAGTTTTAATATAGAGGTGGAATTTATTTGAACTATTCATTCGGATTATAAGCATTAATAGTGATGTCATTTTATTGTACTTTAATGTACATTCCATCACAAGTGCAGTGTCCTGGGATTAAATTCTGACCTGGATACTATCTGTGTACAGATGCTGCTGGCTTAGCAATATGTTGTTGTTTTTTTTTTTTTCTGATTTTTGCTTTGTTTTGTACTTAGGGAAGTAAAAGGAGAGCCATTTTAAGTAATGGCCCCCAGGCTGATAACCCAGATACTTCACAAAATTTGTTTACATTAAAGTCTTCATATGGAGTTAATGCTTGGAAAAGATGGGTTTTAATGACAGACAGCAAGGAAGAGCAGGAAAACAGTAAGTGGTGGTTACATAGATTTACTTACGTATAAATATATGATGGTGTTGGAAAACTGGTAGTTGAAACCAGTTGAAGCTTGCTTCACTCCTAAATTTATTCACATTGATTTTATTGTTGCTTTAGTTAGATCTTTTACTTTTTATACTCGGGTTGTGCCTGCAGCCATTCAAGATATTTGTATCTGTTTGTCACAGTGGATCATCTTTTCTCATATCTTCCTGTCCTCTTCATCTTGCTGTGTCACACCCATCACCTGCAAGTCCTCTTTCATCACATCCTTAAACCTTCTCTAAGGCCTTGTTTTTTGGTTTTTTTTGTTTTTTTTTTTTCCCCTCTTGCCTGGCATCTTTTCTCTGCACATGTCCAAACCAACATAATCTCGCCTCTCTGACTTTGTCTCCCAACCATTCAACCTGAGCCGACACTCTAATGTACTCATTTCTAATCATGTCCATCCTCGTTTTTTTCTGACCTAATAATAATTTTAATATTTTTTCTTAGTTCTGTTTTAAGCTTTTGTTTATTCATTTATTGATGTTTATTACATAAGTGTTTCACTTTTGTTTTTTGCAGCTAAATCAGTAAGGTTAAAAGGAGATCTGCTAAAGCATACTGCAGCAGAACTTAACTATGCACTGTCTCGTTTTGTATGTGATATTCGCAGACCAAATGGAGAATCTTATGAACCTGATAGCATTTATTATCTTTGTCTCGCAATCCAACAGGTGAGTAACAAACAAATGAGATTATTTAATTTGTGTGCTTACCGTACCACTGTCTTATTCAGTTATAAAGTATATAAATACCCTTCTTTTTTTGCTAATTACATATTATCTTAAGATATGTCAAATTCAGTCTTGCAAAGAATTTAATTTTAAGCATTTAGTGTGCTTTTCCAGCACATTATAGTCATAAAGTAATATAAATTATAATTTTGTCCATTGAATAACCGGGGGGAACCTCAAACTAAGGTTATTAACAGCAGTGGCAGCAACTTGACAGAAGAAAAGCACAGTTTTGTGTTACTTCAACATTTTAAGAATCACATCTTAGCTTATCATATTGCCAAACCCACTTGATACAATTAAATGTTACAGTGTTTACAGAGTCTAGCAGCACTGAGAACAGCCTGTTTATGCACACCACCACATGCAGATTCACATGGGCCCAATTTGTAATTACCAGTTACTTAATGAGCAGTTATTGGTGATGTGGAAAGAAAACTCGGATATATCCAAAACATATGAACTCCACACAACGACAGTCAAGCTTCGGATTCAAACATAGGATTTTGGATCTGTGAAGCAGCATCAGCACAAACCATTATATTGCTGTGCCTCCCAAAATATAATCAATTTAAAAAAAAAAAAAAAATTAGCAATCTCTCACAACTGCTTTGAGCATCCTGTTCATCTGATACTGTAGTGGTGAACTGGCCAGTTCATACTGGTGGTGATACTAACAAAACTTCAAGTACTATGGCAGATTATCTGTTCCTTCCCATTTGTCATTGTTCTTTACAAAGAACACTCACTTTGTTTTTTCATTGCTGTTTTAATTGAGAGGTAGAAGTTCAACTGTAGTGGGTCACGAATCATTTATTATTTTTCCGCCTTAGTATTAAATAGGATTTCACAGAATATTTGTGGAACTTTCTTTTTCGTATTTGTTGAAAAATCGATTAAAGGAAGTCACTTCTTTCAAACTTTCCGTTCATATTGTCTTGGACAGTCTCTATTATTGTAGTTGTACAAACCTCCAAATCCAAGCAGCAGACAACGGAGTATAAAAAAGGCTCTCATAAGCCAAATTGCTAATCACAATTCAAAGGCAAAGACTTATTAATTCTGTGTGTTGGTTTATTAGTGATACTTCAGTAATTAATGTTGAACTTTATATATGTGTGACTTTGTTGGCCATTCCATGCACCTAGTCCCTTCCAGGAGCCTCTTGACTCCGACACTGTTAATAACATAACCAGATTGGCCAGGCAAATGAGGATACACACGATGCAAGGGACAGTTGCACAAGTGCCAAAATGTGTTTGAAAAAGAACAGTGTCACAATGAAAGTGTGGTACTTCCTCTAACAATAAATAATCAATTAAAACTTTGGTAATCCATGTGATAAAATCAGGGATAAAATGAGAGCAAAATATACAGTTATTAGACCAACACTGCCTCTTCTGCTCAGGACAATCCCAGCATAACTCCTTCGTCTCCTCCCATCATCCTTCACACACTCGCAGTCATACCTCTGATACCTTGGTATATCTCCCACCATGCTTGCCACCCTCTACCCAAATGATCAGCGGACCAAACCAGGCCCTAGATAGCCAAAACCTAAGCTCCTTCACAGGGCCTCTAATCTGGTTGGTATACTGCCCTCACAAATATTCTCTCTTGCTCTCAGTTCATCTTCTCTGCTTCTGTCTTGTGCTCCCCTTTTAAATGCTGAGAAGAGTTGCAGGTGCAGTTGTCTAATTGCTACCTTGGGATGATAATGAAACAATCACTTCAGACCAGCTGCACATGCCCACAAGGGAACACCCAGTCGTCTTGACTTCCTCTCACCAACCCGGAGACGAGTCGTCTTTTCTACTGATTGCCCGACACCTGCTCCACTTCCCAGCACGACACCTATATAAAATGCACCAACGAGCCATGGACCTCTTACCACAATATGCATGTTGAGTATACCTAATCCAAAATGCTTGGGGCCAGAAATCTTTCTGATATTTTGGGATTTTGGAATATTTTCCTATGCATGACGAGATATCTTGCACTGAAAAACCCAAATGACTATACACAGATTTACACAAAATGTTACATTTTATAAATCTCACCCAGGGTGTGAAATTTTCCATATTTGGAGTCCTTTGTGTGTTTTTTTTTTAAAACGAGTGCCATGCAGGTGGTATTGTTTTGCAACCACGTGAAACATTTTGAACCTGTGGTACCTGATAGTTGAATGGTGTTGCTTTGTGGCACTTGCTGCTTTTTGGAGTGCTCCATCCCCAGTCTTCGATTGTGTGTCATAGGCTTATGGTGTCAACCCCTGAGATCATGACTCCATTTTGAAAGGATGGTTTAGATGCTAAGATATTAAATGCAGTGCCTGAAGCTTCATTGTTTGAAGAATTAAAATCCGGTTCATCATGTTCTTTTTCGGTTATAAATGTTTTGTGTTTCTTAAAGTATACGATTTCTAATATTCATTTACTTGTAATTTTTTAAAATGATTTTTGATAGTTTTTAAAATTATCTATTATCTAAAACAGAGGTAGGCCCGACACTAAAAACTTCCAGTTTTGCTGTTGGATTGTGAATATATATCGATGGAAAAGTAGAATAAAATGCATTTTTTATCTGAGGAATTGTGTAGAGCTTCTTTAGAATTTGTGAAAATTTATTAATTTTGTTTTTAAGTGTTCATATAAGGACTCTGTTAACCCTTTATAATGGTTCTCAGATTTCATAGGTCTCCAAATGGGTTGACCTTGGGACTGAAGTTGAAATGTGACATATTACCTATTGTATGTTTAATTGTTCTCTGTTTTAATAATTTAATAACAGATGAATAAATTCTGTACTATGTCAGGTTATCCTTAATACTCATAACTTGAACCACATCGTGTGATATGAATTAGCCTTTAAGATTTATAGGTGTTAACTTTTTGGTTTCTTGCTAATGTTTGTTGCAAAATGTAGATATTTTAGCAATTAGTAAAGCTATAAATCTGCTGAAAATATTTTGTGGATAGACCTCAAATTTTATAAACATTTTGACTAATACTACCTTTAAGTAATAACTGATCACATGCAGTAAATGTTTCCAGTAAATTGCATGTTATACCTTTTATAATTTTTATTGAAGCCTGTGATGTAAAGAATATATTTTTGATGACTGGAAGAATTAACGACTCAAAGATTATAGAAATTAGAAATACTGACATTTTTCTTTTTTTCTTAAATGTATAGGTGCATGGTTTATAGTCACAATGAGTGAAGGCCAAGAACAATTTCTTTGTGGACTATGCATATATATAGACTGTACTGAAAAAAAAATAACAATTCATCTTTGAAATATGTATTTACATCCAAATGGCACTAAAGTGCTAATCACATAAAGTAGTTGCCTTTATATTTACAAAGTAACTTGAAGCAGAATTGAGTATGTGGGTTGCCAGTATTGCTAACTAATTTGATCAATTTTTTGTATAACTTCTGTTCATGTAGCACTTGTGTGAGAATGGAAGAAAGGACAACATATTTTGTGATACTTACTACCAGATGTTTATCCAAGAATTAAATAAAATCTTAAAAGGCTGGAAACCAAGCATACTTCCAGATGGTAAGAATAAGTTTACACATATTTCATTACAAGAATGTTTTTCTGTTTTAATTTTTATTATTGATATTAAAACATGAAAGCATATATATTCTGTAGTAGGGTTATCCCAGCTTGTTATATATATACTGCTGTCTTAATCCCTAAAATTTAATATGGTAATAAAGTACTAAATATGTAATTAAGTGTTATCTTTCAGGTTTGTATTCATTTACGGTTAGCATACTGCATCTCTTTGTTGGCAAAGACTGCCCTTCAGCTGGTACCTGTGTCATCTAGAAACTGTGTTGTGTATTTGCTACAATTGCACTACTCCTCTGCTTCATTCTCCTTTATTTGTGTACCAAATTTTATTTTGTCCTAAGCATTCCAAAAAGCAGTTAGTATAGTATATACATGGTATTATAAGCAATCCTTTTATGAGTACCCAAGTATGTATCAAGGGATTGAAGTTTTCATACCTTCTCACTCTGTCAAGATATTGCATTGGATAATGTATTATAGTGATGGTGAACTTGTCTGACCCTTTCTGTCTAGTCTCTTTCTTACTGTTGCGTACAGCATGTTTAACTGCTTTGAGCTGAAGCCTTCATTCTGGCATTTAATTTCTTTATAAGTTGTGTTTTATTTGTGACTCCGGGTATGTTTTGTGCTTATTGCTCACTTCAACTCAAGTTGTCTTCCTGCCTGCATGTCCTCCTACTGTCTTTTGAATATGGTTTTCCTCTCTCCACAAAGCTGCTTGCAATGTGCCTCAATGCTTGTCACAGTCACAGCCCTTTTTGCTGTAAAATATTGACGTAACTCCTTACACTTGCCATGCAGACAGTTTACATTAGGAGCTGAAGTACTGATTTATTGTCTTGAAGGTATTAATTACATCACTTGGGCATGAAAACAGTTATCTGAGAATAAAAGGGAGTAGGTGGTGAATAGGTTGCAGCCTTAAATGTAAACCAGTTTTAAAATCCTTATTGTAATTGATGTGCCTACGTAATAGTTGGGGAGATGTTTCTTCCCAGTGGTTCAATGTACTGTTTTCAGTTGATTTCACTAGAAGACATTTGTGTGGCAATGCTTGAAGCTGACCTGCAATATATTTTCTCTGTACCTACTGCTTGTTACTTTTTTTTTTTGTGCTCTGTCCTGCTGGAATAATGTCTGGCCCTCTATAACCCTAAATTGTATCAATGGATAATAAAGATGGATCGTTTATTGGCATTACATTTCACTGTCTCTAAATATGAAGTTTATTAGTTACAGCAAGTAATCGGTTAAATCTGCATTAAATATTTGTTATTAATATTTTGGTTTCCAAAATATCCTGCTAGTTACCACTAATTTTGTTCAGGCTTATCCTCTATTCCAGTGGTTACCAAACTCAGTCCTGGGGACAACCTGTGGCTGCTAGTTAAGTGAGTCATTATTTCCCAGTTTCTGTATTTTTGGGTCAATGTAGAAATGACAAAGCTAAGATTGGTAAATTTTGTATTAAAATGTACTATGTAGTTTATTTTTTTAACTTGTTAACAGTATCATGTTTTTCATTCTGCTTTTCCAGGTGTTCTGGTTATTTAACTGATTATTTACTACTTAGCAGGTCTGACTCTGAAGTAGTTGCAGCCTTCATCATCCGGGGTGCCTGCTCTGCTCTTTAGTTTTCACTGTTAGGGTTAAATGAAGGGAGCAGACTACACAAATGGAGGGCAATAGGAAAACAAAAAAGAGTTAAGCATTTATAGCTTTAGAAAAGATGGAAATCCAAATGTTTAATAAATGTAAAAAACATAATGTTGTGCTTTTCTGAATGTAGAATAAGAGAAGAGGAAAAAAAGACCAGCTAATTAAATGAGATCAGTTGTTATTGATCATTATCACCATTTGTGAATCTCATTGTTAATCATTAATGTTTTTCCATTTCTAGGTTCAGTGTTCAGCAGGATTCAGGAACATCACATGTGGAGCAGTAAAATGATTGGAGATCATTCACCTACTGTTTTACTAAATACTTTAGTATATTTTAATACTAAATACTTCGGCTTACGAACGGTGGAGCAGCATTTGCAACTTTCTTTTGCAAATGTCTTTAAACAATTGAAGAATGCTCGTACTAAGGAGAGAACTGTTTGCATTCAGTTTCCATCTATCACTGAAGATAAATCAGGTAATAATTATGACTTATACTGTTAAACTCATAGCCAGTCTAATTCTGTCTGTCAATATGTCTTCAGTTTTCAAACTTGAACCTTGTGTGAGTGTTGTTTTATATGTGGCACTATTCTTCTCTTTATAGAGCAAACTGGGAATAGAAAAAGAAAAGGCAGAGATGATGAAAATGACCCAGATTATGAACCTGAAGATATGTCATCTGGAAATGGATCAAGATGCCCCATTAAAGATCATGATCGACATATATATGAGCTTTACTTCTCTAAGTGGTAAGACTTGCAATGTTCAATTTGCTCTTCTCTCTGTTTATGTGTGTATGTATGTACATTCTTCAAAAATATTAAAAGGAACACTTTGAAAACACATCAGATCTCAAAGGAGAAAAAAAATCATGCTTGATATCTATACTGATATGGACTGGGTAATGTATTAGGAATGAAAGGATGCCACATCGTTTGATGGAAATGAAAATTATCAACCTATAGAGGGCTGAATTAAAACACCCCAAAAATCAAAGTGAAAAAATGATGCAGCAGGCTAGTCCATTTTGCCAAAATTTCATTGCAGCATCTCAAAATCGTACTCGGTAGTTTGTATGGCCCCCATGTTCTTGTATGCATGCGTGACAATGTCGGGGCATGCTCCTAATGAGATGACAGATGGTGTCCTTGGGGATCTCAACCTGGTGGCGTGGGATGGAACAAAACATAATGCCCCAGAGGTGTTCTATTGGATTTAGGTCAGGCGAAGGCGTAATCAATGATATCAATTCCTTCATCCTTCAGTAACTGTCTGCATACTCTTACCACATGAAGCTACTCCTTGTTGTGCACCAGGAGGAACCCAGGACATACTACAACAGCATAGGATCGGACAGTGGGTCCAAGGATTTCGCCCCTATACCTAATGTCAGTCTGTGCGTCCCTCCATGGATATGCCTCCCCAGACCATCGCTGACCCACCACCAAACTGATTACAGGCAGCATAATGTTCTCTACGGCATCTCCAGACACTTTCACGTCTGTCACATGTGCTCAGGATGAACCTGTTTTCATCTGGAAAGCACAGGGCACCAGTGGTAGAGCTGCCAGTTCTGGTATTCTATGGCAAATGGCAATCGAGCTCCACGGTGCCAGGCAGTTGTTTGGTCAGAGACATTCACACCAGTGGCCTGCTGGAGGTCATTTTGTAGGGCTCTGGCAGTGCTCATCCTGTTCCTCCCTGCCCAAAGGAGCAGATATTGATGTGCCTTCCTGGAGAAGTTGGATTGCCTGTGCAACCTCTGTAGGGTCCAGGTATCGCCTCATGCTACCAGTAATGACATTGACTTCAGCCAAATGCAAATGATTGTCTCGAGGCACAAATCTGGGGAAGGTTACAGAAAAATGTCTGCTGCTTTGAAGGTCCTACCGAGCACAGTGGCCTCCATCATCCGTAAGTGGAAGAAGTTCAAAACCACCAGGACTCTTCCTAGAGCTGGCTGGCCATCTAAACTGAGCGATCGGGGGAGAACAGCCTTAGTCAGTGAGGTGACCAACAACCCGATGGTCACTCTGTCAGAGCTCCAGAGGTCCTCTGTGGAGAGAGGAGAACCTTCCAGAAGGACAACCATCTCTGCAGCAATCCACCAATCAAGGCTGTATGGTAGAGTGGCCAGACGGAAGCCACTCCGTAGTAAAAGGCACATGGCAGCCCGCCTGGAGTTTGCCAAAAGGCACCTGAAGGACTCTCAGATCATGAGAAACAAAATTCTCTGGTTTGATGAGACAAAGATTGTACTCTTTGGTGTGAATGCCAGGCGTCCCGTTTGGAGGAAACAACGCACCATCCCTACAATGAAGCATGGTGGTGGCAGCATCATGCTGTGGGGATGTTTTTCAACTGGAACCTGGAGACTAGTCAGGATACAGGAAAAGATGACTGCCGCAATGTACAGAGACATCCTGGATGAAAACCTGCTCCAGAGCGCTCTTGACCTCAGACTGGGGCGACGGTTCATCTTTCAGCAGGACAACGACCCTAAGCACACAGCCAAGATATCAAAGGAGTGGCTTCAGGACAACTCTGTGAATGTCCTTGAGTGTCCCAGCCAGAGCCCAGACTTGAATCCGATTGAACATCTCTGGAGAGATCTTAAAATGGCTGTGCGCCGACACTTCCCATCCAACCTGATGGAGCTTGAGAGGTGTTGCAAAGAGGAATGGGCGAAACTGGCCAAGGATAGGTGTGCCAAGCTTGTGGCATCATATTCAAGAAAACTTGAGGCTGTAATTGCTGTCAAAGGTGCATCGACAGAGTATTGAGCAAAGGCTGTGAATACTTATGTACATGTGATTTGTCAGTTTTTTTTATTTTTAATAAATTTGCAAAAACCTCAAGTAAACGTTTTTCATGTTGTCATTATGGGGTGTTGTGTGTAGAATTATAAGGAAAAAATGAATTTAATCCATTTTGGAATAAGGCTGTAACATAAACAAAATGTGGAAAAAGTAATACGCTGTGAATACTTTCCGGATGCACTGTATATGCAGTATACTGTAACTGCTACAGATGTACCTCTTACTCTGATACAAGCACAAAGGGTTTTGCTATATAAATGCCTTCTTCTTTACTTGAGGATGGGGCTTCTATTCTATTTCCGCACATAAAGCAGGAGGCAGAGTGGTTTCTGAGTTTATTTCTTCTAAAGTTGAAGGAGGAAAAGCTAGAATAGCATAAATGGGTTCAAAGTTAACAAATAGGCTTAACCCACCACACTTTAGAACCTATATCATTACTAAATAAATATAAAAGGCTACATCTGCGGAGTTAAATTGAAAGAAAATTCTGACATCTTATGCATTAAAATGGAGCTGGAGTGTACAGATACATTTTGTGTGTGAGTGTGTATATGTATTGTGGCGAGTCACTGGAGCTGCGACCCGGCCAGGACGCCTGGAAGGACTGGGAGGTGGCATGTACATCCTCCAGGCCACGAGGGGGCAATCGCCCTGGATTAGAGAAGGACCACGGGAGAAGAGCAAGGAGGCTCAAGCCTATTGGGGCCAGTGGCCACCGCCAGGGGGCGCCCTGAGTCTCAGAGAGCCCGGGATCGATTTACTTCCGCCACACCCGTGAAGATGGAGGAGGATCCCTCCGGGGACATCTGGAGGGATTCCGAGTGCTCTTCCGCCACACTAGGAAGTGTCGTCAGAGGGAGCACCTGGAGCACATCTGGGTGAGAATAAAAGGGCCCGCCATCCTACAGTCTGGGAGTTTAGAGTTGGGAGTGGGAGCGGGACAAGGCTCCCGTGGAGAGAGGAAGGGTGGTCCAGGGTCAAAGAGAGAGAATCCCGGAGGAGTGGTGATTGGTGATAGGAGCACAGTGCACTGTGCGAGACTGTGTCAGTTGATGGAGAAAATAAACGTGCTTTTGATAAAGATGCAGTGCCTGTCTGGTGGTGGTCGGGCATGTCTCACAGTATGTATATATGTGTATATATTTACTAGCAAAATACCCGCGCTTCGCAGTGGTGAAGTACTGCCTTAAAACTTTTATTACGAAGAAAATTAAACCTTTTTAAACTGAGGGAAAATATACCAATAATTATTTAAGGATCTCTTTGTATACCACATTGTGAGTTCGGCCCTCCGGTTGTAATATGATCAAGCTGTGCACTGAGCTTACTCTTGAACATGCAACGTACAGTTGGCCATGTGAACAGTAATCTTGTTTCAAATCTCACAGCTTGGATTGCTGCTATCATAATCAGTTTGAGTTTCATGGTTTGTTTCAATTACAACAGTATTTGTAGGACTTGTGTTGAAGTGACATTCGGCATCTGTCAAGCATTGTAAGCATACAACCGGTTTCATTGATCACTTCACTTCACATCCAGCTTTAGAGAGTTTATACATCCATAAACATCAAAGTGTCCACTGCTGAAATCGTCACCTGTGAATCTAAGATGTTTAAGAGGCATTGGCGGTTGTCGAAAGGTGTAAAATATTTGGCCATTTCGGTACACTTGAAAGCGAGAGCCAAACAATTCAGTGGCAGCCATCAATTCATATGCTTAAGCCCTTCACCTATGGTTCTGCATTTCACTCTTCTAGTGCTCCTGTGTAGTATAATTATCTCTTGTACCATCATCAGTCCACACCTTGAACCTGCCATCTCTGGGCATGGAAACCACTCGGTAAGTGACAGTTCTTTGATCGATGGTGATCACCTCGATAGACATGTTAATGGGGGTACAGTTGGAATGATAAAGGAAATGGGTACCTGAACAATGTAAAGTAAGTCTAAAATACCTACACAATAACTATAATCGTAATAAACGAACAATAAAACAGCGGAGAAGCCGTGGATTAAATAAAAAGGCTGTAGTTATCAGCAGGGAGACATGAATCCCGTGGCGAAGCAAGGAAGGGAATGTAGAGACCGGAGCAACGGACGGGCAGCCAGCCAACAACGTGGGAGGCGTTGGGATGGGGGACCACACGCCGCCTCACACGGTGACCGAGCTGCAGGCTATGGACGTATATATGAATATATACGTAAGTAGGATTCAGTTAGCCTTGGGAACCCAGAACCTAGAAACTCCACACAGAGCCATAGCAAGGTTTGGGGCAGCCACTCGTATAAATGGTATCCTGGCTGCAAAGTCTATGTTACACAGCACTGATGTGCACAAAACCGAGTCCAAAACAGGACTGAGGGTATAGGGAAAAAGAGTGGAGGCTTTTAAAAGTTTAAGACTGGAAGTGAGGTCAAAGGGGTCGGGCTCATAAGAGTCTTCAGTCATAGCCTCGAGCCCGGACGTGACATCATAGGGGCCAGAGCCAGCAAGGTTGTCTTCCAAAGGCTCGGACCCGGAAGTGACGTCAAGGGCCAGGTGGAATCTCCCGTGAATGGTCTGCAGGAAAGGGAGAAAAAGAGTCAGTGCACTCTGCCACATCCTGGTCTTATTTGGAACTGCCCTTACTCAAGCCCTTTAGCTGCCTCCCATGCGCACGTGTGTGACTATATATATATATATATATATATATATATATATATATAGATATATAGATATAGAGATATAGATATAGATATAGATATAGATATATATAGATATAGATATAGATATAGATATAGATATAGATATAGATATAGATATAGATATAGATATATATATAGATATAGATATAGATATAGATATTTGAAGAAACTAGATATAGATATAAACACATTTTCAGTTATTTCACCTGTTTTTAGAATTAAAACACATTTACAGTACATAACTCCACATGTTTTCATTCATAGTTTTGATGCCTTCAGTGAGAATCTACCAATGTAAATGGTCATGAAAATAAAGAAAACACATTGAATGAGGAGGTGTGTCCAAACTTTTGGCCTGTACTTATATGTATATATGTGTGTGTGTGTGTGTGTGTGTGTATATGTGTGCATGTATATGTGTATATATATATTATAATATAATATATGAATTCATAGGTCTGATCACAATCTGATATTTGGGTGGTTACATACCAGGTAACGCGTTGCTCAGCCAGCCAGCAGATATGTGCCACACCCTCTCAGTTGCGAGAAGCAGATCACAGACATGTTAATATAGTACGTGCCAAATAATACAATAATAAAACATCCTCTCAAATAAGCCAACCAGTTGTTGTGGCACTACGTCTGAGGCTCTGCCTCAGGTGCTGTGTCCAAGTACACTTGATGAGCCCCAAATAGATATAAAAAAAAAAATGTAATTTCCTTTTTATTTATCAAGTGATATTTCCTTTTTAATGTAATATCTGTGTTACATTTATTGGTAATTGTATATCTTATGATTTACTTTTATATTTTTTTTGCATTTTACTATGTCCACCCATTAATCTGCTACATCAAGATTTAGAATGCCCTTCATTTTTATTTCCTGATTGAATAATTTAATGGGTAAAAATGAAGTTTTATTTAACATGTAAATAACCTCAAATGAATGTTCTCTTTTTAACTTTGTTTGTTCACAGTCTTTTTTTTTTTTTCTTTTTCATGTATTTTTTTCTCCGCAGTCCTGAAAGTCTTAAGCAGAGAGTAGACATGTTTTACGTGACGCCAGAAATCTCCACGTGTGCGGACAGCCCATTATGGTACACAACCTCTTCATTGGACAGAAGCACCCTGGAAAGAATGCTTACTCGTGTCCTTTTAATAAAGGATCTTTACAGTGAAAGAGACTATTCAGACATGGGAGAAAATGATTAATTTTCATGACTCTGGTCATATAGGAATATACAGCATCAGAGAGAGACTTGCTGCTATAATTTCTTAGGGATATCACACATAATTCAAATAATCCTCAATTTATACATGTGTAGCATATAATGCCCAGATTGGGTACTGTAAATATGTTTTCTTTTCCCAAATGTGAGGGGGACATTTTGTGTTATCTGTGTAGTGATTTTAGCATACTAAACACTCTCTCACAAAACATTTTTTAATTATTTATTGATTAGATTTATTTGTAAGTTTTTACATTGCAAATTCAGACTTAAATGTGCCATGTATATTTTTATTTTAGTTCAGGGTGTTTTTTTTCTTTTGTTTTTTAGATAAGAATATGGACAGGTTGGAGTGAATACAGTATTTAAAAACTCATTTTCCCTACTCTCTCTCTCTCTCTCTCTCTCCTTACCACTTCCCTAATTTGCCCTGTCAGCAGGATAATGTAATATAGTCTTTAGCACTATTAAAGACCTTTAAAAAAATGCTGTTCTGCATAATCAATGGGGGTGGGTTATTGTGTTATCTTTTGGAGGAATTGATAGTATTTTTGTGCCTTCTTTCTCTCCAGTATTTGTGAGCCATGTATGCTTTTATTGAAGAATGAGCGTCTTTTATTGAATTTCAATTTTTTTCAAGTTTGTTACCCTGTATATAACACTGGAGGCATTCTTGCAGTATGTTTGCTAATTATTTTATATTAGCCATTCTTGCCTTTCAGGTTGTGATGGTTTGTTTTAAAATGTCACTATAAACAAAATTCGTCTGCATTTGTCAATGTGGTATATAAATTGTACCACAATACAAATTCAAAACTGTTCACTGAAAAAAAAATCCCCAAACAAATATCACAGTATATACATATTATTTTCTTATTTGCTAGAGTTTAATATATTTCAGCTATATTTTTGTCATATGCCTTTTCAAATACTAAAAAGTTCACATTATGTGGCTGCATGGGCTCAGAAAATGAAATGACAGTGACATGCCTAGTGTTTAAAATAAATGGGACCGATGACGTGGCTGTCTGCTAGTAAATGAGGATTACCTGGTTAAAATTCCTGTAATTCTTGAAAAGGGGCTAAATATACTGACCTCTGAATGGTCCTTCAACTTAATACTCATCAAGCACTATATAGTGATTTATGTTTCATTGGCTATCATTCCAAGAATTCTCCTAGAAGTCCTGCATTAAAAGTTCCATAAGTTCCATAAGGGATGTTTTTTATACTAATACAAATAATTCAATGTTTGCAAGTTACTAAGAAAAGAAATTTCAGATTTTCGGTTTACTGCTTGTGGAATCCTACAGAAATGTCCAAATGTTATATACTGTACACCACTTGCATTTTTGTGCGGGATAACATAATGTTAGAATTAAATGCAGGTTTACTGCTACCAGGCCATATAGTTGTTTTGTACAGTTTTACAGGACTTTGTTGATTTATATAACTTGTACAGTGTTTGTTTATACTTCTGTTCACACTGAGTTTATAATGTGGATGGCATCCAGCAGTTAATTTGTACATTTTCTTAAAGTATAAAATGACTTTCTAACTTGTATATTCAGATGGAGGATGTTAATGTTAAAAGAAGCTACTTTAGTCATTTTCCAAAACAATTTCCAGACCTCATTTCTGAACGTGTTCTTTTATCAAAGCATGTGCACAGTAAATTCCAGGTTGCACACACGTATAGCTTCTTTCTTTGTTATTGTGATTTGTTTATCAGTAGCTTCTTCAAATAAAGGTTGAAATAAAAAAAAAATACAGGTTAACAAAATCTAATGTGCAGTCTAAAGACAATAATGTTTATTTCTGTCCCTGTTTTTGTAGCAAGTGATCTCTGGCAGAGAGGTGCCTGCTAGTAAAGCTATGCTCTTGTTTATGTGTCTCCTTATGGGAGAAGATTCTGCAGGGACTGTCTCATGGTTTTAGTTGCTCATGATTCATGACTGTCTCTCCTTTGTGCAATAGCCGTCCGTCCAAACTGTCCTCTGTTGTGTTAAATGATTGTGAAATGCTATGGCAAATTAACCACTCTCACATTGTGACTTGTGCAACTCATGGCAAGAGAGAAATAAAGTAGATTCAAGCTCAGACTTGCAGAGAAACCAGTGTGCCAGTTTGCAATTGAGCTGAAACACAAACACAGCAGATTGATGACTTTAAGCTCTAAATAAAGTTTTACATTACAAGACAAATACAGTATGAGCTCAAAAGTTTGTGATATGCTAAACATTTGATAGCACAAGCCTGGTCTATCACTCCAGCAATGAAGAGATGTGCCTCTTTGACCTAAATGTTAATGTATGCTGTAGCCTTCAGACATAGCTTTACTTGTTGCAAAGTACATAGCGTCTTCCAGACAAGCACACCTCACTGGCCTGTAAGGAATGAAAAAGCCATGGAGAATGGTGAGTAGAATTTTTGTGGTAGGTCAGTACCTAACCATTTGAGGCTGACAAAATTATGTAACGTTTTACTTGTGTTATTGAGCCTAGTGCTTTTTTTTTATGACGATGGCTGAAATCTTGAATCTTTCTTGTACTTGAAGGCTCTTGCAAATTGCTGTGCCCTGCTGGAAATACACATAATTAGCAATGTCTGCCCAGCAAAATTGATCTTTCTATAAATTTGGTTATTAAAAAAAAAAA
Source organism: Polypterus senegalus (assembly GCF_016835505.1). Taxonomy (NCBI): domain Eukaryota; kingdom Metazoa; phylum Chordata; class Cladistia; order Polypteriformes; family Polypteridae; genus Polypterus; species Polypterus senegalus. The sequence goes on from NC_053155.1 coordinate 75,147,746, forward strand.
AAAGTGCTAAAAACATTAAAATGCGAATTTGTAAAATGAAAGGGTTAAATTACAGGTCTTTATTCACTGTAAATTCCAACTTGGTTGCAGTTGAGGCCCAAGATTGCAGTATGTTAGACACCTAAATTTTGTTTGCTCCGCTGACTGCAGCGGTTCCTTACTACAAGAAGGACTTGACATGAGTTGTTGGTTTCGTAAACCGTTTTGTTTCAGATGTAGTAACTGTTGGGAAAAGTCCATTTCCTGTGATTTGCCATTCCATGTGTAATGTGTGGTTGATTACAAGATCATACTTGGTGAAGTATCAAGTTTTTATGATATGTACTGAGAATACAATTAACTTTTTTTTACCCCCAGTCTTCAGATGATGGCACACAACAGACCCAAGAGCACAGAGATGTTGGGCCGGGGGGGTTGCGGTTCCCAAGTTTTCTTCCGGGGCTGCCGGTTTTTGTTTCAGCCCAGTTTATTCGTTAAGAAGTCAATTATTGCTGCTGAAGAAGTCATGGCTCAGACAGCATTTTTGTGTTTCATTTTTATTAAGTTGTTCATTGAAACTCCCAATCCTTCATATTGTATTTGCAAATGGCAAAGCAACCAGCATCTTAAACTGGGCCCTGTTATAGCTCAGTGTTAATCATGAAGTATCTGTTTAGGAAAATAGTGGGTGTTGAGAGAAAGTGATTTTAGATGATTAAATATATTTGAGGTACAAGGTAATCTCCTCTAAAGAAGAATTTTTATATTATGAAGAAACTACAGTGCCTGTAAGTAGCCTTTTTAATAATAAGAAAGACTCTATTAATTAAAAGTCAAAATGAAAAGAGACCTATGCAAAGAGATGTAAACTGATCACAAATTAAATGCACACTATTTGAGCACATGTGTGTTCTCTATTCAGGTCAGTATTTAGCAAATGCAGCCATGACACCCTGAGGTCTGTGTGTACAGGTCTGTCTGTCAGCTTTGACATCTGGACACTGCGCTTTTTCCCCTTTTCTTCTTTCCTTACTGTTCAAGCTGTGTCTGGTTGCTCAGAGATTTTGTGTAAACAGCTTTTGTTCAGTCCAGCAACACATCCTCAGTTAGACTGAAGTCTGGACTCTGTCTCCACCGTTCAGGACATGAACGTTGTTGTTAGGCCTTTCCTATGTTCCTTTGGCTTTACAGTTGTTCTCCTGCCCGATAACATCTCCAAAAGGTGCAGACTTCATGATGTTTTCCTCCAGGATGTTCATGTCTACCATCATAACCCTTCCAGGGCCAGCTGCAGAGAAGCATCCCCACGGCACAATGCCACCGCCACCATGTTTTACAGTAGGGATGGTGTGTTTTTGATGATGGGCAGTGTTTAATTTACAGCAAACTTGGAGTTTAGTATGGTGGCCAAAAAGCTCAATGTTGGTCTCATCAACCCATAGAAATTTCTTTCAGCTGACATCTGTGTGCCCCGTGTGCATTCTGACAAAGTAGCTGAGATGTCATGCATTTTATTATTTATTTATTTAATTGCTTGGTATTTGCCAGTCTCCCATAATGTTGTGACTGGTGAAGAATCTGGGTGACAGTTGTTGTGAGCACAGACTCTCTAATCTCATCCACTGTAGCCTGTAACTCCTTCAAATGGCCTGCTCCAGACAGATTTAGGGCTTTTCCATACTCTGCCATTTCTTACATTTTAATTTAACTGGACTTCAAGGGATAATCAATGACTTGGATATTTTCTTGTATCCATCCCCACACTTATGCTTTTCACGGAGTTTCTTGGAGTGTCCCTTTCCTTCACTGTTGAGCGTTCATCACTAATTGACTCGCCACAAGACAGACCTTCCAGCAATCCATCGGAACCCCAGACTGGTGATCTCCACTGAACTGATGATGCAACTCCTAAATGGGTTGTCCTATTTAAGGGAGTGAATACCGAAGTGATTGATTTTTAGGTGTTTCATATTCGTGATTAATTTAGACCATTTTGCAGAGCTGTCTTGTTGACATTTAAGAATCTTTTCCTATCGATTAGTTTCAAAAGACCCAAGTTAAATCTATTGTGATTCAATGGTATGTATCAATAAAATGTGAAAGGAAATACTTTTTATAAGCACTCTGAGAGTGTACATGCGTCGGGCCTAGTCTAGTTTTTAAGTAGCAGGCCCCCTGGCCGTCATTGGACTTGACAGCAGAAAGGAGTCGCATACAGGGTGACATTATAAAGCATATACTGTAGCTGCATTGTGCACAGTGGAGAAAGATTGTAAAAATATAAAATAGTCTTGAATAGTAAATGAAAACTGCAAAACAGCAGCCTTCAGACGTCCATCCCATTGCTCATCCTGTATACAGTGGTTAGAAAAACTATTTGCCCCCTTCCTGATTTCTTCTTCTTTTGCATGTTTGTCACACAAAATGTTTCTGATCATCAAACACATTTAACCATTAGTCAAATATAACACAAGTAAACACAAAATGCAGTTTTTAAATTGTTTTTTTATTATTTAGGGAGAAAAAAAATCAAAACCTACATGGCCCTGTGTGAAAAAGTAATTGCTCCCTGAACCTAATAACTGGTTGGGCCACCCTTAGCAGCAATAACTGCAATCAAGCGTTTGCGATAACTTGCAATGAGTCTTTTACAGTGCTCTGGAGGAATTTTGGCCCACTCATCTTTGCAGAATTGTTGTAATTCAGCTTTATTTGAGGGTTTTCTAGCATGAACCGCCTTTTTAAGGTCATGCCATAGCATCTCAATTGGATTCAAGTCAGGACTTTGACTAGGCCACTCCAAAGTCTTCATTTTGTTTTTCTTCAGCCATTCAGAGGTGGATTTGCTGGTGTGTTTTGGGTCATTGTCCTGTTGCAGCACCCAAGATCGCTTCAGCTTGAGTTGACGAACAGATGGCCGGACATTCTCCTTCAGGATTTTTTGGTAGACAGTAGAATTCATGGTTCCATCTATCACAGCAAGCCTTCCAGGTCCTGAAGCAGCAAAACAACCCCAGACCATCACACTACCACCACCTTATTTTACTGTTGGTATGATGTTCTTTTCTGAAATGCTGTGTTCCTTTTACGCCAGATGTAACGGGACATTTGCCTTCCAAAAAGTTCAACTTTTGTCTCATCAGTCCACAAGGTATTTTCCCAAAAGTCTTGGCAATCATTGAGATGTTTCATTGGAAAATTGAGACGAGCCCTAATGTTCTTTTTGCTTAACAGTGGTTTGCGTCTTGGAAATCTGCCATGCAGGCCATTTTTGCCCAGTCTCTTTCTTATGGTGGAGTCGTGAACACCGACCTTAATTGAGACAAGTGAGGCCTGCAGTTCTTTAGACGTTGTCCTGGGGTCTTTTGTGACCTCTCGGATGAGTCATCTCTGCGCTCTTGGGGTAATTTTGGTCGGCCGGCCACTCCTGGGAAGGTTCACCACTGTTCCATGTTTTTGCCATTTGTGGATAATGGCTCTCACTGTGGTTCACTGGAATCCCAAAGCTTTAGAAATGGCTTTATAACCTTTACCAGACTGATAGATCTCAATTACTTCTGTTCTCATTTGTTCCTGAATTTCTTTGGATCTTGGCATGATGTTTAGCTTTTGAGGTGCTTTTGGTCTACTTCTCTGTGTCAGGCAGCTCCTATTGAAGTGAGTTCTTGATTGAAACAGGTGTGGCAGTAATCAGGCCTGGGGGTGGCTACGGAAATTGAACTCAGGTGTGATACACCACAGTTAGGTTATTTTTTAACGAGGGGGCAATTACTTTTTCACACAGGGCCATGTAGGTTTGGATTTTTTTCTCCCTAAATAATAAAACCATCATTTAAAAACTGCATTTTGTGTTTACTTGTGTTATATTTGACTAATGGTTAAATGTGTTTGATGATCAGAAACATTTTGTGTGACAAACATGCAAAAGAATAAGAAATCAGGAAGGGGGCAAATAGTTTTTCACACCACTGTATATATATATGTCAGTCTGTGCCTTCAGTCACATGGTCAGTCGGCCAGCAGCCCTCCGTAGACTTGGTGGTTTGTGCTCGCTCACTGGTGTGGGTACAAGGGTGCCCCCCAAAACCAACAGCAGTTTTTTTTCTTTCAATTTTTCTGTCTCATGAATATAAAATGCGCCCATCCTTCATATCCTTGGAAGAAAAAAGCTTCTGCTTTTTGGTGTAATGTTTTAATGCACTTCTACACTGTAGATACGAGACTGATGATATCTTTTCACTCTTTAGCCAGCTTCAAAAAAGGTGCTGTTATGGTTGTTTTAAAAAGGGGGGGGGGAGATTGCATCGAGTTCCCTTTGCTATTGTGTTGGGGGGTCTGAGACAGTCATGTGATCAGGTGTACAGTCAATACCTAACAAAGCACATACAGCGCCATTATTCACATCCCACACAATGAAAGCTTGATGTAACCACATTTTTGTTGATTGTGTGAAAAATCAAGAACACAAAGCTTTAGCTCTGGCTACTATAGTTTATAAGTAAACAAAGTCAGTTAAACGGGGTACCCCGACACGAGCCAGAAGCCAACTGTTTAGGTCATGTGGGGAGGAAAGTGCCAAGGTTAATCCAAGAAATGAGGGTCTACAGCAGGTGACATTTCAGCTCTTATTTTGTGCAGTTGGTGCAATAATTCTACTTCTTTTTTTTTTTTTTTTAGTATACATTCATGTCTCAGTGGCCACTTTCAGGTCCATCTGTCATTCAACACAACCAGTCCCTTGGCATATCCATTTGGGGTGCAGCCTCAGACCTCTCCTGGAAGTGCCACCCTGGTCTTGTGCCATTTCACTTCTGACTGGTCTCATTTAATTAGCTGGTGCATTTCCTCTTCTCTTATTCTGCATTCAGAAAAGCACAGCAGTGGATCTAAAAAGACTGCACTCCTATTAAAATGCACACTTCTGTCATGTTAAAAATGAATCTGAGATCAGTCACAGCACTTTTTCCACTTTGATTGTGAAATTGTAATCTATACAAAGAACGTGAAAACAAATCAGAAAAATAAAAACTTGGAAAAGCCTGGTTGCCCAAGTGTGCTCACCCTAAACGAATACTACTGCATGTTGAAGCGCCTTTTAAATTTTATGACAGCGCTTGATCAATTTGTGTAAGACTATCAGCTTCTTATAAAAATGTTTCAGATCTCCTGTACAAGGCCACTTTCAGGTCACCTCGCAGACTTTCAGTTGCCTTTGGGTCTACAAAGTTGATCCTCTTCTGGTGAAGCCACTCCTTTGATTTAGATGTATGCTTTGGGTCGTTCTTGTGTTGGAAGGTGAAAGTCCACTTCATCTTCAGCTTCCTACCAGACACCTAAAGATTTTGTACCAAACCTTGAATGGTATTTGGAGCTGTTCGTGATTCCCTCTAATTGGTCTTTAGCTCCACTTCCAGTGTAGTGGTTAAGGCTTTGGACCTCAAACACTGAGGCCATGGGTTCAGATCCTGCTGCTGCCACTCTGTGACCATGAGCAAGTCACATGACCTGCCTGTACTCCAATTGGACAACCAGAAGAATTGGAACCAATTGCGTCATAAATGATATAAGTCACTTTGAATAAAGGTGTCAGACAAAAAACTAAAATGTAATGCCACCACAGTGGGTAAGGTGCTTCACTATTGAAAGTCCGTAACGTCCTGCTGTCTTACACATATATTCCAAATGGCCATAGCTCTCTGTGTGAAGAAGAACTTTCTAATGTTTGTGCAAAGTTTACCCTTAACAAGTTTCCAAATTCTTGATGAACTCATTTTTAAATAACAGTCTCGATCCACTGTACTTATTCCCTTCATAATTTTAAACACTTCAATCATGTCACCTCTTAATCTTCTTTTGCTTAAACTGTAAAGGCTCAACTCTTTTAATCTTTCCTCATAATTCAACCCCTGTAGACCTGGAATCAGCTTAGTCGCTCTTCTCTGGACCTTTTCTAGTGCTGCTATGTCCTTTTTGTAGCCTGGAGACCAAAACTGCACACAGTACTCAAGATGAGGCCTCACCAGTGCATTTATAAAGGTTGAGCATATCCTACTTGGATTTGTACTCCACAGATCGTGCTATATAACCTAACATTCTGTTAGCCTTCTTAATGGCTTCTGAACACTGTTTGGAAGTTGATAGCTTGGAGTCCACTATGACTCCTAAATCCTCCTCATAAGGTGTACTTTCAAGTTTCAGTTATCTCCTATGTAGTCAAGGCCAACATTTTTACTTCCTCTGTGTAATACTTTACATTTACTGACATTAAATTTCATCTACCCAAGCCTGTATGCTGTCCAAGTCCCTCTGTGGTGATTCAACAGATTTGAGATTATCTGCCAATTCATCTACCTTGATATCATCTGCAGACATAACCAGCTTGTTACTTAAAATGAATTCCATTCAAGCCTGACCTTCACATCACTGTGAATATGCAGCACTTTCTATATGAGGATGCACTGAAATACACCACTCACCATGTTGTCTCCACAGGAAATCTTACTGCAGGGAAAGCTGCCTTACCCCCCAAGCCCCACCCTCACCTCATCACCTAGCAACTACCGTTTGTTGATATGTGAGTGCCACGGCGCCTCGAGTTTCACTTCTGCCTCCAACTCATCTTTACGATTGGCAAAGTGGCCATCAGAACAACCACAGCACCCATCGTGACAACAAAATGTCGACACATGACATGAAATGATGATTTTTATCTTTCTCACTATTTAAACACTAAGGGAGAGCTGGACATATGCATACATGAAATGAATATGTGAAAATGCATTCTGGATGAGAACTATTATAAATAGCTTTGTTCTTGTGGCAATGGCAGAAATTTTGCTGAAAGTGAAATGCCATTTTGTTCATTTATTTTTTAATTTTTTGGTGAAGTGGTGAAGTTCCACTGCCAATTCAATTCCACGCAGATTGTTCTGCTCATTCACGTGTGGTCCTGCATTGTCAGCCTTGTGGAGTTGCAAATTTTCTGAAAGGTAAAGCCATTTGTATAACTGTGATTGTCTGCCTGATGTGCCTGGTGCTGTATTAGCGAGTAAAACGTAAGGCTGCTGTAAGAACTCAAAAAACAAAAGAGAGATGGAGCTTTTGCTAAAAACACATTATTTTAACATGACTTTCTCATAGCTTCATTTTAGTTTAACCCTGATATTCTGTATCTGAATTTAATTATTATTATCATTCTTGGTGGCTCCGTAATCCATACTAACTCCTACTTTCTCTGCTGTTCTTTTTCTGGTTTTCTCTGGTTGCGATCTGCGCCACCACAACCCAATCAAAGCACTGTGATGTCGCTACATTGATGGATTAAAGGCCAGAAGTCCACATGACCATCATCATCAAGTTCTTCCATGTGAAGCCTAAATACCATGAGAACTGATTGAGGTCATTTATGTCAGGTAGAATGCCTAGAGGGGGCTGGGTGGTCTCATGGCCTCAGAACCCCTGCAGATTTTAGTTTTTTTTTCTCCTGCCATCTGGAGTTTTTTTTTTTCTGTCCTCCCTGGCCATCGGACCAAACTTTTATTCTATGTTAATTAGTATTGCCTAATTTTATTGTTTGTCTTATTTTGTCTTTTTTCTCTTTCTTCATCCTGTAAAGCACTTTGAGCTACATCATCTGTATGAACATGTGCTATATCTCTCTCTATTATAATAAAGAAAATCTTGGGTCGAGACGTGATCATCTCGGAGAGACACTTTGGCCTCACGTGAGTCTAGACTTTACAGCCTTTGGAAGCAGGACCCGTGAGACGGTGACTTTTGTATGTCACACCCTACTTACAAACAATTTTAAACAAGTTCACGGACATGTAACCTCGCAGTGGAATGCTTTTGGCAGACACACTTCATGGGTTCCCAGCTCTTAAAAATGTTATACATTCTAGATTTGCACATCAACAACTAAGCAATGAAGAAAGAGCAGTGTGTTGAAAAGAAACACGAAAGCATTGGAAAGAAAAGAAGGCAAAAAAGAACAATACTAATCAATGTGCAAATTCTGAAAATAAGGAAAGTAATAATCAGCCCAGACCAAGTGGAATTGAAAACCTCGTAGGTCAAATCCAGGTCAGAAATAATGAGGTTCAAAAACATTGGCGTGATACACCACATGCTGAGCAAGTTAAAGTTAAATATGAAAGTACAAAAATTCGAAAGTATAAAAAAAAAAGATAATAAAGATTGCATTAGCACAAACAAACAAATTATTACTCGGTGAAATAACGGAACAGTAAAAAGAGATCAAATATATGGACATAGGTGATATGTCAGAAGTATGTAGATATTGTTCAGTTTTAGAGTTTAAGTCGGAGACTTGTAGATCGTCTGATTCGTGTTGCCATCAGGGAAAAGTAGTGCTGCCTCCCAATGAAGAGGCCTATCTGCAAGAATTAAAAGATTTGTTGTTTGGTGAAAGTGAAATCCACAAACACTACAGGCAAAATATCCAAATCTACAATAATCTTTTCGTGTTCGCATCATTCAATGCTCTAAGTGTACATTCACACAATAATGCCCCATCCACTATGAGAATCTGTGGCCCTGCAAGAATTAAAGCTACGACAAGTTTAATTTCGAAGAAACCACAATTCGGTCAGGTGTATATTTATGATCACGGAGAAGCGATGCAACATAGAATCGAAAGAGTATGTAACCATTCCCATGAAAATAACAATCTCTTTAACTTGTATATCCGGTTAACCAAACCCGGGGGGTGGGCAAGCGTAGAAAACATTGGGTGGAACCCCCTTGGAAATAAATATTGTTGTTGTTGTGATGTTGCTGGCATGGGCGCCGTGCTGGTCGTTAAATTGACTTTCAGTTGCGTTTGTTGACAGGATGGCAATACACTCTGGCAAGAAACGTTAAGTTGATTGGGCATAGGACTGTGCCAGTGTCTGGTGCCCGCGCTGTCCACTGTGCCTCTGAGACTCAGGTGAAAAGCACAAGTTTGGTAAAGAAACTGAAACATCGTGTCTCCCTGTTCTCCGACCCCACGGTAGGACTGCACTCTTCTTTAAAACGGGTGCCACTTTTTCAGGTTACGATGGTCCTCTGTTGGCTTCTTTTTGACAAAAGAACACGCGTCAGGCCATTTTGGTGACTTTTTCAAATGTTGTGTCTTTAGTCTGAGACGGCAACTGTTGATGTTTCTTCCCAGGTGATGAAGAGCAAAAGGTGACCTGCAGCCATATTGTGTCATAACACCTCACAGGATTGGCTTTCTTTTCACCTGAATTGTTGGGGCAACCTCTAAATAAGCAAATACTGCTGCACTTCTCCATCTCCAAACATAAATGTAAAAACAAAACTCAGAAGAACGGTGCTGTCCTTTGTTGTATTGACAATAAGGTGAATATGCTGTAGCATGCAGATGTGTTCAAGAGCCTTAGGCAAGAGGCGCCATCTTTCAGCATGCTATGAACCTCTGCATCTGCTCCTGCGACCTTCAAGCACTGAAGTCTGTATTTTTTATACAAAAATGTGAAAATAAGGGGGAAAAAAAACAGCCAGCAAGTCTTATGGATGAGAATTCCTTAGGAATGAGAACAATGTGTGGAGAATTTCCAGACTTGCTCGATCTGATAGAGAAACCCTAAATGAATGTTGTTTGCAGTGCACCATCTCTTAGTATGTATTTTGTAATACGTGTAATTATGAAATGCATTGCATTTACCATTCCAACAGATGGCATACCGCAAACATTTGTAGTCATATAATACATCACTGTGAACTTTGATGGACCACCTGTTGGAATGAGAAATGCAATGCAAGTGTTTTAGATACTGTATATATCATTTGGTATGGGATTCATAAAAGCAGTGTTAATGTTTGCGACGTGCCATCTGTTGCAGTGATGGAGACATACCAACCAGTAGACGCTTGACATTTTATTAAGGTGGTCAACTACAAGAAGCGTAACTTCTGGACCTGCTTTTAGGGGTTTACATAGGAATTGTGTCTAGACATAGAAAATGTTCCGTTTAATGTAAGTCAAGTGATGCTGCTTGGGAGGTGGCACAGTGGTAGTGCTGCTGCACTTGCAGTAAGGAGACCAGGGTTCACGTCCCAGCATGGAGTTTGCAGATTCTCTGTGTGGGTTTTCTCCCATAGTCCAAAGACATGCAGGTTAGATGAGCTGCCTTTTTTCAATGGGCCCGAATGTTTGTGGGTGGGACTGGCACCCTAAGCTAGCTGGGATAGGCTCCAGGAGGCCCCCGTGACCTTGTTTGGGGCAAAGCAGGCTAGGAAATCACTGACTTAGGAAATGATTCTGCTCAGACTGTATTGTGAGAGCACATCTGGAGTACCGTTTAGCATTCCTGGTCATAATGTTGCAAAAAAGCCATAGCAGCAGTTGGAAGTATGCAGAGTAGAGCAAGAAGGTCCTTTATCGATATAAGAGGCTTGTCCTGCTGTTTAGGTTTGAGTAGCAATGAGTGAAATGACACATACCAAACTGAATTAACAGAGAGCTCTGTGAAGCTAGTGGCGTATCCGTAAAGGTGAAATTCATACCATCAGCACACGTGTTTTCATCTCCTCTGCAGAAAGTTGAAAGAAGGCACAGCTAGAGAGCACTTGACCTCCATGCTCTTCACAGCTGCTGATCTCCATTAGCCTGGGTATGTGGCCACCAGCGGGTCTCTGGAAGGAGCCTGGCTGGGGAAATGGGCACAGACGGTGTTCTCTCTGACCCCAATTGAATGGCGTGAGGCAATGCCAGTGGGGTGAATGTGCAGGTAGGCAGTGCATGAGGGCAGATGACAGCAAAGGGAGCCGTGAGAAAGGAGCCATGGAAGACTATGTTGGTCAGACCCTTTTCATGGTGCAGCTACGAGATGGTGGAACAAGCCACCTACCTCCATGGGAACTGTTGACTCCCTCAATGCATTTAAGAAGTGGCTGTTGATGAACGTTTTTTTTTTTTTTTCTCTGTGGATGTCTGTCATATCGTTTAAATGATGTTTTATTTGTTATGCTGGCTTTATAGCTCTTCACTGGTAACACTTTAGTTTTGGTACTGCAATATTGGCTCTATTACCTATATACTGTGTCACGAGTGCACATCAGACAGTCACCCTCCGAGATGTTTCCAGATATGTGCTACCACCCCGAGCCGAGAGGAGACTCTGCCGCTGTCTTGTTGTCTTCTTCCTCCACTGGGCAGAGAACTCGCCCAGTGATGGCAACTGACTTCACCCCGTCCCTGGACCATAAAGCAAGACCACCTTCTTCTTCAAGTGACCTAACTAGAAGAAGAGCTCCACAGCTGGTTTCTAGTTGTTCTGACTAAGCCAGCCTGGATGTCATGTGCAGTGTTTTTGTTTCTTTTTGAACAGCATTGTCTGTTGTTTTTTGTTAATTCTTTCATGTAAACGGGGACGGCCAGGTTGGTACTATAAAACATGTCATTACCTCATTGTTATGTAGCAAGACCTTAACATGGGCTTCTTTTGGTCCTAGTAACATTTACAAAGCACCTTTTGTAGAGGGCTGCATATTGACATGCTGGGAAAATTCATTCTAAATATGAACAGCTTTACAGGTCTTAAATTCAAATCTGCATTATCAAGAGAAACATGTATCAGTTGAGCTTCCTTTGACCATTCCAAGGTGAGGTTATTTTAGTAGGCCATATTGCAAAGGAGAACAAAAACTTCATTGATGCTGTGAAAGTGTCCTGAAGACCCACAGAGGTGTTTGTTAAGGTCTTGTTCCATAACAGTAATTGAGTAGTCGTACCTCAACTAAAGCGTTAACTGTTCACTTGTGATGACCCACTTTTGTCAACTGTCCTCCTACACTGTTCAAAACAGTCCCTGGAATGATGTTACTCCGTTATGTTGACCTCCTTTGTAAGTCACTTTGGATAAAAGCATCGGCTAAACAAATAAATATAAATGTAAATTTAAAAACTACAATGCCCTATGTAAGTATGAAGATATACAGTATGACTAGAGGCAGTGTGGTGTAGTTATTAAGGCTTCAAACCCTGAGGTTGTGGGTACAAATCCTGCTACTGACCCCATGTGACCATCAGCAAGTCACATGACCTGCTTGTGCTCCAATTGGAAAACCAAAAGAAATGTCACCAATTGTATCAGAAATGTTGTAAGTCCCCTTGGATAAAGGTGTCGCCCAAATCAGTAAATGTAAGTATAGCAGGTTTCGCCTAGGGCAGGGGTGGGCAATGTCGGTCTTGAAGAGCCGCACTGGCTGCAAGTTTTTGTTCCATCCCAGTTTCTTAATGACAAGTCAGTTACTGCTGATGAAGCTCTTATTGCTTAAGTGACACTTAGTGGTCTCGCTTGTTAAGGTTCCCCACCCTTAATTGCTTATTTCAATCTTAAACAGCTGCATTCAGTGTTTTAATGGCTCCTTATTAGCAATAAGATGGAAATGACAAAGCAGTCAGCAGTTCACCATCTTGCTTGTTTCCATTTACATCTGTGTGTGTTCATCATGCACTGTTTGATTTATTGAAACACTTAATAGAAAAATGTGACAGACTGAAAATGATCCGTTTTAGGCTTCAACTCATTTGGATGACATCCGTGGAAAGGAAAAGATCTACGCTATAAGAACCTTACATTGCAGACTAACAAGACATTAAATTAAATTAAATAAGGTCTGAGATTGGAAAGGATTGGTTTATAATTAAACAATTGGGTTGGAATGAAAACCTGCAGCCACTGCGGCCCTCCAGGACCAACACTGCCCACCCCTGGCCTAGGCTGCCTTGTCATCATGGTCTTCTGTTCCATACACAGGCTGATGACACCCAAGTCTTCATGAAGATGACCTGTGAGTCCACCTCGACCACAGATGAGCTTACTGTGTGTTGTACTGGCATCCGTGCTTAGCCCAATGAGAACGTCTTCAAGTAGGGGTATCTCTAAAAGAGGAGAGGTCTTCACCTCTGTCTTAATGAGGTTATTTTGCTTGTCTGGGAAAACAAAAAAAAAACAAATTTGCCATTTCTCAACACGTGCATTTTATTATCTTGTAAGTAAATGAATATCTTGCTCAGTTTAGGTCACCTTTACAAATTCCTGAATTTGTGACAATTTTATAACCAGAGTCCAGCCATTACTTTCTGCAAAAGTCATTCATGTTTTCATGTCAAAAATGTTGCAAAATCTGTTGTGAGTGGCCTTGCTGTAACTTACCTGTAAGGCTTATTTTGGGGGGTGCCAACTGACGTGCAGCTCTAAATCCTTCCATCGGAGAACATGTGCACCAACTTGAAGAGTGGGGGTCCATTCAGAATGACACTGCACCTGACCCACGTCCTTCATAATGTCTGGTATAGTAATATAAAGCCCACCCTCTTGGGTGTTTGGAGTTCACGTTGCCCTCTTAGCCTCATCAGGTTGTCCTCTTTGTTGTGCCAAGTATTAGGTGGCAGGGATGAGAATCAACTCAACCAAATCTAAGGTGATGGACCTCTCCTGGGACAGAGTGGCTAAGCGGTGGGTGGCAGACCCAAGTGGGTCAGGCTCCTATTAACAGATGATTGGGATCAATGGCCTGAAACCAGTTTTGCACAGGTAGTGCTGGACTATTGTGGTGAACAGGGAGCCTTTCAATGTAGTGGTTACTACAGATCCCCATCCTTAACGTAAGGTCACTAGCTGTGGAGAACAACAACAACAAAAAAAATGAGAAAGTAACTGAGTAGACATTAGATTCCTGTGGTGCTGCAATCACCTTACTGTGATGACACTAAATCCAGTAGAGGGTGCCAAAGCCTATACATGCAGCTTGGGGTGTAAGGCAGGAAACCAACCTGCACTGTTAAAAACAAAGGTGCCAGAGCAACGCCATAGGGGAAACAATTTTCGTCCGCAAAAGGAACCATCCACTTGAAGGTTCCAGAAAAGAACCTTTGCTTATTTAGATCTGTAACAGGTAACATAAATATACATGTACTACCTGTGCTACTAAGATGGATTAAAATCTAATGTAATAAACATAGACTTCAGAGTTAGCAGGATAAGCAGTTTGCAACGTGCCAGCTATTGGAATGTATCTTGTAATGTACATAGTATTAAAACACATTGCATTTGTCATTCCAACAGATGGCTCATCACAAATATTTGCAGTAATAAATGCATTACAAATGTTTGTGATGCACCATCTGTTGGAATGACAAATGCAATTCATATGTCTATTTTACGCCCTTTGGTACAGGATTCACAAAAGCTTCAACACTACAACAGTTAATTTTCACTGTTTAATTTTCTGTCTGGAGTTTGCATGTTCTTCCTGTGTTTGTATGGGTTTGGTTAGCTGGTGACTCTATTGGCCCTGAGCATGTGTGGGCTTTTCAATGGACTGGCACACTTGCCAGAGTTTTTCTTTTTCCTACCTTACATCCAACTGCTACCAGACCCACCATCATCTCTACCTGTATGTTTAAAATAAACATAATATTTAGGAATTAAAAGAAGGAGAATACAATAATGTGGTCTTTCTAGCAAAAGACATAACAATAAAGTAAAAGTAGCTGCATCTACTAGAAATAAAGCTGGCAATAAGGGGCGTTTGGGAAACATCACTCAGGGAGTTGAGATATGACTGACGCCTTAGTGCACACTGAGCTCTGAAATAGCCAGCCATGCCGACACTCCAGGGCTAAACTTGGTAAGCTGAGAAGCAGTGTATCGATCGCCATGTTTCCATGCACTCCCATGCTGTCTTCTTATGACACTATGATAAATGACATTTGAATCCCTCTCCGTGCGACTTAAACAGTGCGCATTCTGCTCAAGTGTAACGACAGGCTGTGACCAGCAGAGGGCGCTGTCTGCAGGCCAATCTCATACAGGAGATTCAGATTCATTGAAATCTTCGCTGTTTTCAGATCAACATTCTCGTTTCTGCTTCTACTAAAGATCTGAATTTGCTTCATGTCTGTGTTTTATAACCATGCAATGCTTATTCTTACAGTAATCAGTGTGAAAGGTGATATCTGAAACAAAAATGAGTTTAGGTTTAGAGTAGCATCTCATGGGCTGTTTTTTATTTTTCTTTTACAAAATACTTGTTTCACCATCCATACTTTACAAGATAAATTTTATGGGTTTTAAGTAATCTTAAAACTCAGGTGCCCACGTTGAGGGGCAGTAAAGTGCCAGGGCACCCGTCTCTCTTTGCTCTTCTTCGTGTTCTCTGTGGTGTATGTATTGCAGTAAGTACCATTGTGCTTCATTTGTTTCATTAATTTTTATTTCTAAGGACTGTGTGTGTGTGTGTTTTTTAGTTTTTCTATCTGAAGGTTTTGGCCAGACTCCAAAATGTGTGCCATTCATCTAAAGCTATAACGGTACTGAACACATAGCAGTGAGTGTGCAAACATTCCCCCCTGCATTTTTGTTTCTGTTCAATCCCTTGCCTTTTCAGGCTCCATAATAAAAATGCTGCAGTAAGCAGGGTCAAGTAGGATATGCCAGTGAGAAACGTGAAAGTGAGACTATAGGCTGTGATTAGAGCCTTTAATGTGTGATGAATCCTTTTTAATCACATGATATGAACTAATGTCGCCATTTAATTATAAAACAACAGAGTAGCCAGCTGCGGGGAGGAACAGAATGGATGACAGCTGCACTTTTAGGGGTTTTTTTTTTTTTTTCAGTTAAACACTTTGACCTGAAAGCAAAGCTTTATGAATTTTCTTTATTTTCCTGTATTTTTTTTATTGCCAACTTAACCCTAATTGTAAAAACAAATGTCTGTAGTCACACCTTCTTACCATTGTGCTCTTTAACCTTCAAAGCCTAAGGAAACTTAATGGGATCCCACCAGAAATCATGGAGCCCCCACTCTGATCTGAGCAGGCTTCTAAAAGGAACGGACATGCATTTAATAAAAAAGAGAAAACTTTAATAAGGCGCCACTTTATCCTCTTTTTGTTAAAATGACTCAGGACCACAATTTTGTCTTGTAAAATAAACGTGTGCCATTCCCATTTTCTTTCCAAGTCTGAATGTGCTCCGGCTTTTCTCCCAGATTCCAAAGACGCGTGTTATGCTAAGTTGCAATTCTACGTTTGTTCTGTGTGGCGTATCCAGGAGTGGACCCAGTGGTGTCCGTGGTGGTTCCTGCCTTGCACCCACTGCTGCCAGGACGGACCAGGCTGCCCACAACCATGAATCAGATTGCAGATGTCTAATGAAGCTAAATATAATAAAGGCTTGCACTGTATGTTGTAATGTGTGGTCTAGAGATCCACTAGCAGGGGTGTCAAAAATGACTTCTATTACCGCAGCTTCCACTTCATGAAAGCTGATGATTCTCTCCTCGGTGTAAGACACTGCATACATGAAGACACACTTTCAAAGATGGTAGTCTAAAGTCAAGTACAGACGGTGACCCATTCATGGAATCATCGACACAACCCTACAATTTAACGTAATCACTCTTTCTACACACACAAATCGGGCTAAGCAGATTTGAAAATGGATGTTTTCTCATTTTCAAGATCAAATTGAGTAACCCTGCACTTGATGCCAGCCTGCTGAATGCCAGTTTAGAGTTGCTAATAAAGTATAACATGAGCTACGCTGTGAGGTGAAAGTGGAGTCCATGAGAACATGGCAGCTTCACACAGAAGTTTTCTGATTGTGCTACTTTAAAAATGTATTTTGGCTTTTAAGAATTTTTCTTCTGAACTTATGTTTTAGTATTATAGGGCTTCTGAGCCCTTAATCGGTCATTTTCACTTTGGGCCTGCTATGCATTGTTATTAACATTACAGTTTGTTATTACTTCGATGCCATTTTGTAACATGGATTTTAGGGTTGGTTTCTTTTGTGATTTGTTAATTGTGCAATTCCTTAGTTATCTGAATTAGGTTTATTTAAGCGTGCATCTGATAGACGTGCGTCTTTGCTTCAATCTGTTTAACGAGTGCTGCCCCCTTGCTTCGTGTTGCTAATTGCTTCAGTTGTCACAGCCGGGCTCATTTAACTACCCCCTTATTTAAAGAGACTTAAGACAGCGTCACCCATCATGGGCAGCCATCCTTGTGTGAAGACTGCAAGCGAGTCCACCAGGCAGTGACACCAGACCAGACCTGACCAGACCAGACCTGACCAGACCAGACCAGACCAGACCAGACCAGAGGACACACATACTTCATTCACAAAGGTACAGTTTTACCTTCTTCTTCAGCCTGTGTCTATAATACATTCCTGTTATTAACACTAGATGTTTTAGCAGGAGACGGAGAAATGCTAACAATCCCGTCTGCTTCGTCAAGCCACTTCTTTAGACGGGCTTTTTTCCTTTGGCTTGGGGAGTTGCCAGTCTGCAGTCAGCAAAGCAGACTTTATTCAGGTTTTCGACATCCAAAGATGTCTACCAGAGGTGGCACTGATGGAGACAAGGATTCGCTGAGAAAATGCAGCAACACCGATAGCACTTTCTTCACCCGTAGCTGCTGTTTCACTGGTAGGGTTAGGGTACATGGTATCCTTGTATTAAAGAACTGGAGGTTCACCCTCCTGGATACTGTATGTACTGCAGCTCTGCTACCTTTTTGAATACCATGCAGTTACTGTCATCCAATTAACATTGTTATTTATTGCCCTCCAGATCTGCTCAAGAACTTTGTTGATGAACTGCTCTCTTCCCTCCCACATGACAGCAGCCCAATTTTAATACTTGGGAACCTGAACAGCCACTTGGACACTCCTCTTGTTGCCAGCTCTTTTCCTTTTCTTTCCTCCTTCATCATAACTCCACTCCACAGCCCCCCAGCCCACATGTCTGGCAATCTGCTAGACCTTCTTCTTTCACATTACCACACAACCACAAATGGAACTGTCACTCACCAATACATATTTGACTCGATGTGTTTAAGAAGCAATTGAAAACCCTACTGTTCTGTGAATATCTGTCAAATTGTTAACGGTGGTGTTTTTCCCCTGTGACTATCTATTTTATTGTTAATTGATCGTTCTTTATTCATCTAGCTGTATAGCTCATGTCCCATGATATCACATAAGTATACAACACGAGTTAGATGGCATCAAAGACTTTCCCTAAACCTTTAGCCAGTGATCTTGTTGAATTCTGGTTCTGAACTTTCTCATTCTGGCTTTTTACTGTAGGTTTTGTTTTGTGACTTTTGGCTAAGACTCCGGTGTTATTGACCTCAGTTTCGTTTAGACAGGTAGTCATCATCTGGCCCCTCTCTTCTGCCCCTCTTGGACTGCATTTTTTCACCTTCTGGTAGAAGAAGAATGACAATTGGACAAAAGGTTGTAAAAGTTTTGGGGCATCAAAGCCTCTACATGTATCATAATGTCATAAAATCACAAATTGGTAAGCTATGTAAGACATTTGCTAGTGTAAACATACAATTTTTAATCACAAATATGGCTCTTAGCTACCCTCCCACACACATTTCCCAAGTTTCTAGGAGTTCATCCTTATTATTGTTCCTTAAGTAGACAATCTTAGAAGAGCTAATGAACATGAACTTGAAATTAACCAAAGGCACAAGTAAACGTTTTAAAACACACTAACGAAGGCCACTAATGGCAGACCAAAAAATACCAAAGGTCACAGATGTGATCATCTGGAGAAGTTAAGAAAAATCTTGTATACAAAGCGATTGGTGAACTTTATAGATTTAAGTGTGCTGAATCTATGAAGACTTACAACCACTTACTCTGTTTAGAACTGCTGTGACTTAAAGCAATCTTTTTGTTAATATTTTTCCACATTATAAGTACACTGGTCTGCAATACAATCTTTTTTTGTGTATTCTTATGTTGGCTGGAATTAGAATTCTCTTTCATAAATCCTTTCTATGAGATATCAGATCCAGTGAAAAACACCATTTTGGAAAAAAAAGATTATTTTATTTTTAAATTGTTTCATTTGCTAAGAATATTATTTAACTGATATTTTTGATCTGAAAATGGAAAGCTACCATATTCTTTAGGTTGTTGGGGCAGAAACAACCCAAACCAACTACTTGTTACATATTTTTTTTTTCCTCTCTTCTTATTCCTTCAAAATAGCCTGGGATGTATATTTAGTAATTTAGTAAGATGTTTATTTGTCCAGAAGAGAGAACTTTGATGTTTAAATGTTTTTTTACAGATATATGAGAAGGTGGATTCATCCATCCACTGTCTTGATCAGGTAACAGGTAAGCAAACAACATAAGAATACAAAACAAAAGATTGTAGTGCAGACCAGTGTACTTATAATGTGGAAAGAAATGAACAAAAAGATTCCTTTAAGTCACAGTAGTTATAAACAGAGTAAGTCATCGTTGTAAGTCTTCATAGATTCAGCACACTTAAATCTGTAAAGTACACTGACTGATCTTTGTGTGGGACGGCTTTTCTTAAATTCCCCTTTTTAGACTTTGATTTTCACTTTACGTTTCGGTTTTGAGATATTTTTGTACGTAAGCCAAGGTGGCAGTGCCAGTCATCCAACGTGTGTAAGTATGATGATAAATAATGACTTGTTAGCACTGGCTGCATGCTTAGAATATTGACTTTCTATCTTTGTCTTGGAGACTGATGACTCTGTCGTCTTGAATCGCATTATTTTTGTTTCATCAATTATTTTTGTTCATTTGAATATTTTGTTTTTCTTGTTATCTTTTACTTTTATTATTATTCATGCAATGCCATTTTGGGATCATTTTGCATGACAGCAGCCTTGTTTGTGGTTGCTATGGCCATTGCCATTTGTGTGACATAGGGAATCATCTTTCCTCGCCTGCATGAGATGGAAACACACAGGTACAGGCACAGGAGTGGTGTGACGCCACACTTAAGGAAAAGGAAGCTCATAACATTCTCAGATCTGCTTACTCCATTTCAGAGTTTTATCTGGCAGCAGTGGGCACAAGGCAGGAAACTGCCCTGGATGAGGCCCTTGTTGCACCAGTCACAGGCCAGTTTAGAGTCCACAATTAAACAGAAGACACCATCAAGACAAGTACAAATGGCTTCAAAAAGGTGTTATTCAAAGTACTTAAGCAATGCTTCAAACTGTTAGTTTAAATTATTTGAGTGTCTGATTTAAGTACAATAATATTGTGTCACATTATTAGGAAGTGTGAATTTTTTTTTTCTGTAAAATAAGTAATAGAGCATTATGCATGTTTGGCAATACAGGTATCCCATTAAAAGACTCAGACAGCATTTCTGCAATATATAAAATTCTTTTACAGTCCCTCCCTTTCAAAGATCCAAGAGGACATTGGGAAAAAGATCTATCGCTCAACATATCAGAAAAGGAGTGGAAGGTAGCAATGCAGAGAATTCACTTGAGCCCCACATGCACAAAACATACAATTATTCAACCTAAAATTATATATCGAGCACATCTGTCTCACTTAAAACTGTCCAAAATGTTTCCAGGTCAAGATCCAACCTGCGAACGCTGCAGTCAAGTTCCAGCCTCACTGGATCACATGTTTTGGGCCTGCATCAAATTAACACCTTTCTGGACAAAATTTTTTTAAGTACCTTTCAGACAGCCTTGGTGTCACAATCCCTCCTAACCGATTAACAGCTGTGTTTGGTGGACTCCCAGATGGGCTTAAAGTGGAGAAGGACAAACAAACTGTGATCGCCTTTACTACACTATTGGCACGTGGACTTATCTTGCTAAACTGGAAGAATCCTAACTCTCCTCTTTTAAGTCAGTGGGTAACTGATGTTGTATAATATTTGAAATTGGAAAAAATTAAATTCTCACTTAGAGGATCTGTGCAGAACTTTTTCAAAACCTGGCAGGATCTAATCAATAACATTTTAGAATAAGCTTTTAAATCGCTGAGGAAACTCTCCCCTGTTTTTACTCTATTTATTTTTATTCATTTTCAATTTATTTCTATTAATTTCTCTTTAGTAGTTTTACACTGCTGACCTAGCTCTTTTTCTGAGGGGTGGGGGTTGATTTGTTTCAAACCTTTTTTTTTTCATTCTTCATTTTATAAAACTTGAGTTATGTGTATGAAATGTTATTTGATTTTAATAAAATAAAAAAAGACACTTTTAATTGGAACGTCTGACTTGCATGCAAAAATCAGGTCATGAACAACTTTTTTTTTTGTCCAATATCTTCCAGAACGATATCAACCTGAATTTTAAAAGCATTACGCTATCGGTTTAAATGGTAAGCTAGCTCTTTGCATTCCTTTTATATAGAAATGTCATTTTTTTATTGTTTAAACCATGTACAGTATATGTTGGCTTGGAAGACTCCAACATTCAATTCCTGCGCACCCTTTCCATGCAATTTACTGGAAGACCACAATGAAGCAAACAGCAGGCTTTAGGCTCCTGTAACCCTAAACCTGTGGCTTGTTGAGACAACTCCAAACAAAGTGTTTTTATAGACTGATAATTGAATAACTCAAAACGGAACAACAAAAAGATTTGCTTAAATGCAATCCAAGGTCTGAAAATGGCATACAAATAGAAAAATCTAGAAAGCAAGTAATAACATACAAAATCAGAAATATTAAAAGTA
This sequence comes from Polypterus senegalus, assembly GCF_016835505.1. NCBI lineage: Eukaryota > Metazoa > Chordata > Cladistia > Polypteriformes > Polypteridae > Polypterus > Polypterus senegalus. The sequence goes on from NC_053155.1 coordinate 75,169,256, forward strand.
AACAATACTCGCTGTTCCAAGTATCAGTCAATGGTCCTTTGCTGTTTCCGCCACTCTGACCACAATATGAACGCAGATGGAGGACCCAACTGTAGTGATGTCAGGGTGGCCACTCACAAAACACAAGAAATGGCTGAGCCTTTAAAGACACAGTATATCAGTACTAAATAATAAACAAACCCAAAAGGAATTACACAGAGGCATGAAAAAATAATAATAAAAAAACAAAACAACAAATGCACAATCCAGGGAATAAACCCTGGCTGAAATATAATAATAGGTAAGACACCCCAGTTTCTCAATTAGATATTTTACAAACTTCAAACAGCATCTCTACTTCAGCACTCCAGTGATGCCGTTTATGAAGATGTCTTTCCATGGCTTTTAACATAAATGTACTTCCCAGTACTTTCCACTAGCTGTCCCTGAGTACATGAACCACTGTTTTACCAAATGATCTGTTCTCAACAACTTGATTTTCCTGGAATAGGAAGTTCAGCGTAGTTCCAGGAACAATCAGAACCCCCATGGTATCTGATTTACTGCATTTCCACTGCTCATTTTCAGCCAGCTCCTCTTCACTAAAAGGTACTGATTTACATTTAACTAATCATAAGCTTTATAAGAAAATTGATGTGAGAAGTCAAGCAAAATGACACCTTTTATTGGCTAACTAAAAAGATTACGATATGCAAGCCTGTGAGTCTTCTCCGAGTTGCTTCACAAGCTTCCATATTGTAATCTTTTTAGTTAGCCAATAAAAGGTGTCATTTTGCTTGACTTCTCATTACATTCATAATGGCTAACACAATACAACACCCTAGTACTTAAGAAAATTGATACAATCAGATTAGAGGCTTAATGCATATTAGTTTTTTCAAAAGCACAGCAAACTGATGTTTAATATTATTTAGGGCTAAAACACAAATGAAAAACAGCACTGAACAAGAAACTGATTTATAGGTGTCACATACCACTTGATTCATATCTGTGTGGGCTGCTTGTGTTCTCCCTGTCTGTGTCCGTTTTTTTCCTTTAACTATTGTATTTTTCTCCCACGTCTAAGAGATATACAGTTAAGGTTGACTGGCACCTTTAAATTGACCTAGTTGTAATATGTGTGCCCTGAGACAGGCTGGCATTATACCCAGGGTTGGTTTATACTGTAATCCTGATGCAGTCAGGAAAGGCTTCAGGCACCCCACAGCCTTACATTGGAAAGGCGCACTCCAACAATGGATGGACAGGCTGAAGAAATTGACAAAAAATCCTGTGGTCACTGCTGCCCTCCAGGACTTCTCCTGCTATAGTCTTTTTCATTTGTGTCAAATTTGATCTCTTGTCATGTCAGTTTTTCAAAGCTTATTTACATTTTTGAATTTTTTAATCTGCTACCTTAAAATGTTAAGGGCTGGTACCCTAAATTGAGACAGTATTGTCTTCAATGAACTCATAATAAAGTAGCCTTGAAATCTTGGGACTTTTGCATAGAATATGTGGCCCGTTGCCAGTCTGAATTTTCATGCACGACGTTGTCTTGAATGCAGCTTGAAGAACCCTCGCAGAAGCGCATGTCCTGTGACCTTCGTCAAATAAAGCTTGTGTTCAGACTAAACTGCGTCTTTGCATTTGGGGCATGTAATGTCAGAATAAACACCATAGCAAAACTACTTGAGCCCCTCATAGTGTGACTTGGTTGGCTGATTAAAAACTTATAAATAGACTCTTGTCTTTTTTTAGGTGTAATTCTGTTCTCTCTCTATTGTGATGACAGCTGGCAGAGTTCATAGTCCATGCCAACTCCAAAAATGCCTGCTAGTTTTGTTATGTAGTTATCTCAGTCCAACTAAATCCAGTTAGAAGCCAACTTGTTCTACTATATACACTTTAATAAAGAGCTTAACAAATATTCAGGAAAAGGTATTTTGCAACTTTTTCATCTTCCTTACATTTTGTATTGTATGGCTAGCACATCTTTAAACATTTGACAGGCGACTTCTTGCATGTCTACAGTTCGACACTATGGGTGCTTTCACACCTATAGTTCGATTGCTTTAGTCCGCACCAGTCAGAAAAATGTTACAATGTAGTAAACAGACGTGGGTACGGTTTGCTTTCACATATGCCGAGTTCTAAACGAACGAAAATAGACCGCGAAGCCCATCGGCACCAGGGAAACTTGTCTTTCTCTTTTCCAGAACTTCCCGTCTTGCTAAGTGCATCACGCACTTCTATACACTTCGCCCGAAGTTTTTTTTGTCTTAATACGGCATTGTTCAACTGTCCGAGGATAGCCTTTTTAACCTAGGCAGCTTACTGAACAGCGCGTAAATGCAGCTGTTTTTATGTGTCGTAGACAGTTGCTTTTGGATATGCTCATCCGACCATATATCTATGAGGCACTTAATTTCTTCGGCACTCCACGTTTCTCCGCGGTTTGATTTCATCGCGAGTCGATAGCTTGAAAAATGTAATGGAGTCAACAGGAAGTGAAAAGAATTTTACCCACAACCCCGTATCTCTTATACCCAAAGTGCATTAAACTATACAATTTCGTCAGATTTGGTTTGGTTGCTTTCACACCAGACGAACCGTACCAAAGTAGAGCGGATAAACCCCTTCAGGCAGGTCTCGGATCGATTGATTTGGTGCGCACCAAAGTACCGAGATTGCATTCACATCAACGCAAACGAACCGAACCAAGGGACCAAACACGTTTGGTGCGCACCAAATGCTGTAGGTGTGAAAGCACCCTCGGATTCCTTTCTTTGCCACTCAGTTCAAACTCTTTCATTAGGTATCTTATTCTGATTGAAAACATGCATTAAAATGTATCAGCCTACTGGGAGGAGAACCTGGGAGATTATATTCATCACATGGCCTTGGGATGCCTGGGAATTCCCTTCAGTGAGCTAGAGAATGCTAATGAGCTTGGCTCTGATTATTGAATACAAGATTTTTGAGCCTACTATTTTCTTTTGTATTTGCATTTTTGTAGTTATTCCAATATTTTGTATTGGATTGATTCCATCAATAAGGTTTTGACTAAGTTTTACAGCTGGATGCCCTTCCTGACACTATTTCTATTTATCCAGGCTTGGAATCAGCACCAAGTTGGGCTGTTTGGGCTCTTGTGGCTAGATTGTGTTGTGTAGCACCACAAAAGAGCAAGTGGAGAGAAAGATGGAAGAATGGAGAAGGGATTTGGAAGATAGGTGTCTGAAGATAAATAGGAAGAGGACAGAATATATACAGTTTAATGATGATCAGGATTCAGAAGTTAGCCTCCAGGTAGAGCAATTGAAAAGAGTGGATACATTTAAAAATCTAGGACCAGTGGTAGCCCAAGATGGAAAACTAGATGCAGAGATAACTCACAATATGAAGAAGGTATCAGGAGTATTGGGTGATCAAAGAATTAGGTTGAAGGTTAAAGGTAAGGTTTTTAAGACTGTTGTAAGACCAGCAATAATGTGTGGAGCTGAGACATTGGCAGTACAGGGACCACAAGAAAAGAACTTAGATGTGCCAGAAATGAGAATGTTGAGATGGATGTGTGGAGTTACAAAAAAGGACAGAATAAGGAATGAGACAATCAAATCTACAACAAGATTTGGAGCGATATCTATGAAAGTAGGATGAAGTGGTATGGACATGAAATGAGGAAAGACGATGAATATGTGGGCAATAGAGTGTTGGGAATGGAAGTACAGGGGAAGAAAAAGTGAGGGACACCGAAACAGAGGTGGATTAATAAAGTAAAAGAAGATCTGAATCAAAAGGTCCTGACTAGCAAGGAAGAGCAAGACTGAGCTATATGAAGGACGTTAATCACATGATAGAACCCACATAGAAGTGGGAAATGATGAAGAGGAAGAAGAATTCCATATTTTGCACTGTTGAATTATTTTCATGCCTTTTTTTGTGATGTCACATTGATGCTGTTTTGTTAGTGAACAGTGGTGTTGAGACGTGTGATGCTATCGGCCATCTCCTATTTAAGATGGTGGGGTGTAACTTCAAGTATCCTAAGCTTCGAGATAAACACAAATACAAATGAAACACTATTACTCTGTTTTTTTCTTCATGACATTTCTTTAGCAGCAGTTTTGACTTAGGAGGAATTTTCTGACAAAATTTTGCCTAGCATTTTGATTGTTGGAGTTTTTGTATTTTTTTTGGCTTCTGCTTTGCTCTTTGAACTTGTCTGTTAGTTTTCTTTTGCATTTTAAACCTATTAATTCATATACTGCTCCATAACCATAACCATAACATAACATAACCCTAACCCTGAGAGTTTACAGCTTGGCATAATACAAACCAAATTGATCTGTTTCCACAGTGACCCTCACCTAAAAAGTGGGTTGAAAATAGGAGTGGGTGATATGCCAGTTTATCCAGTATACTGAATTTAATACTTCTTGTGGTATGAATTCTGAAAAAAAGATTTTACCCACGTATTAAACATCAGTGGAAAACATGTTCTGTCGCAAAATATGCAAATGTACAGGTGCCGGTCATAAAATTAGAATATCATGACAAAGTTGACTTATTTCAGTAATTCCATTCAAAAAGTGAAACTTGTATATTAGATTCATTCATTACACACAGACTGATGTATTTCAAATGTTTATTTCTTTTAATTTTGATGATTATAACTGACAACTAATGAAAGACCCAAATTCAGTATCTCGGAAAATTAACAATATTGTGAAAAGGTTCAATATTGAAGACACCTGGTGCCACACTCTAATCAGCTAATTAATTCAAAACACCTGCAAAAGCCTTTAAATGGTCTCTCAGTCTAGTTCTGTAGGCTACACAATCATGGAGAAGACTGCTGACTTGACAGTTGTCCAAAAGACGACCATTGACACCTTGCACAAGGAGGGCAAGACACAAAAGGTCATTGCTAAAGAGGCTGGCTGTTCACAGAGCTCTGTGTCCAAGCACATTAATAGAGAGGCGAAGGGAAGGACAAGATGTGGCAGAAAAAAGTGTACAAGCAATAGGGATAACCGCACCCTGGAGAGGATTGTGAAACAAAACCCATTCAAAACTGTGGGGGAGATTCACAAAGAGTGGACTGCAGCTGGAGTCAGTGCTTCAGGAACCACCACGCACAGACGTATGCAAGACATGGGTTTCAGCTGTTGCATTTCTTGTGTTAAGCCACTCTTGAACAAGGGACAGTGTCAGAAGCATCTCGCCTGGGCTAAAGACAAAAAGGACTGGACTGCTGCTGAGTGGTCCAAAGTTATGTTCTCTGATGAAAGTAAATTTTGCATTTCCTTTGGAAATCAAGGTCCCAGAGTCTGGAGGAAGAGAGAGAGGCACAGAATCCATGTTGCTTGAGGTCCAGTGTAAAGTTTCCACAGTCAGTGATGGTTTGGGGTGCCATGTCATCTGCTGGTGTTGGTCCATTGTGTTTTCTGAGGTCCAAGGTCAACGCAGCCGTCTACCAGGAAGTTTTAGAGCACTTCATGCTTCCTGCTGCTGACAAACTTTATGGAGATGCAGATTTCATTTTCCAACAGGACCTGGCACCTGCACAAAGTACCCAAACTACCAGTACCTGGTTTAAGGACCATGGTATCCCTGTTCTTGATTGGCCAGCAAACTCGCCTGACCTTAACCCCATAGAAAATCTATGGGGTATTGTGAAGAGGAAGATGCAATACGCCAGACCCAACAATTCAGAAGAGCTGAAGGCCACTATCAGAGCAACATGGGCTCTCATAACACCTGAGCAGTGCCACAGACTGATCGACTCCATGCCACGCCGCATTGCTGCAGTAATCCAGGCCACAGGAGCCCCAACTAAATATTGAGTGCTGTACATGCTCATACTTTTCAGGTTCATACCTTTCAGTTGGCCAACATTTCTAAACATCCTTTTTTTGCATTGGTCTTAAGTGATACTCTAATTTTCCGAGATACTGAATTTGGGACTTTCATTAGTTGTCAGTTATAATCATCAAAATTAAAAGAAATAAACATTTGAAATACATCAGTCTGTGTGTAATGAATGAATCTAATATACAAGTTTCACTTTTTGAATGGAATTACTGAAATAAATCAAGTTTGTCATGATATTCTAATTTTATGTCCAGCACCTGTATGTATGCCAAAGGAAATAGGAAGTATGATTTAATGTTGTTATATTAGTGTCTTAAAGGTAATGTCTTTTTGAATAAACTTATATGTGAACTATATGTGAGAAGTGAACCCACCCCTTTAAGAATGATGAGTGGTTCACCCTGATTGGTGAGTCATTGCTCTGTCTCCCTGCCCCTCTGCAATTTATCCATCCATCCATTGTCTAACAATGTATATATGCATGTCTAAAGCTGTCACATTACACGACTTCTAGTGCAACAAGATCATTTCATAAATCATGTGACTTCCTGATCACATGACTGCCAAGAGTTGTTGTTGCTGCAAACAATATGACCATGGCCACCAGAAACAAACACATCATCTTATATGTCATTATGGTGACATCACTGTAATGATGTAGTTAATAAACAATGGAAGAGCATGTATAAAAATGGAAAAAAGAACAAAAATAAGCCATAACACAGAATTATTACAAAATGGAAATCATTTAGTAATGACTTTCTGCAGCACTACACCATTTCTTCATGAGGTGTTTCACTGTTTTGAGCAAAAAGAAAAGAAATTGTTGTAAAGTGACTGTCAGGGACCTTCCTGTTGTTCCTATGCTAGTCTTCCAAGATGCAGACAACAGAGTATGTATTTATACTGGTTATCGACAAGAACATTACCAAGATTTAAACACAGAAGAAGTGGACAGAAGCTTCTTATCCTTAATCATCATGGTGGACCAGTATGCAAAGGGCATAATCTGTTAACAGCATCACAAGGTAGTATCGACAAGAAGACTTTATGATTTCTGAGGTTCTTATACATTTAGACTCTCTGGATATTCCCACTGATCAGAGCAGGACCCATATATACTGTTAGTGTAGCCTTAATGTTACTTGAAATGGTATGTCGTGAGAGGACTTGACAAATAGTTATACTTAAACAACAGTGCTGCAGTTTTGAAAATGAAGAAACTTTGTCCCACAAATCTAAATCTGATTGCACCAATTCACGTCCCATCTCAAGCCTCTCTGAGCCTATGGATTGAGGCAGTTGTGTGCTCCCACTGTAATCACCATACAGCCTTGCAGGCCTTGAGATTACTGCATATTAAAGACTTCGGCAGCTCTTAAGGAGACAGTTGATTTACTACAAATGGCCTCACAGCCACAGTCCTTAAGCGATGAATCTCCCAGATATTACATTTAAAACAACATCAAAGTCCCCCTGGTGTTTCTTGTTTCAACCTACTGCCAACACTTGTGTCATTTTGAGTGGAATCATCCATTACTAGGACCTACTGGGCCACCTGGTAATACAGTTTTATCATCTGTATTTGTTATATAGCTACGCCTGCTTACTCTTTATTAAAATGTGCATCTTACTGTAGCTTTTCCATTTCCTGCATTATTTTTTACCTATGACTCTGTTTTGAAGTAGCTCCAAATATTTTGCCTCTTTTCCAATGCCATCATGTTTTTTCTTGGGCGCCACCATTGTGAGCAGAGGTTGCCACAACCTTTATAACTGCCATGCAGGAGTGTCCAGAATCCTGTCCAGGAGGGAAGGCAGCCCCTGCCAGGAAGGGAGACTGGAGTGAAAGGACAAGAATGGACTGGTGTCCAGACCAGGTTGGGAACTGATCCCTTGCCAGGAAGGCTGACCATAATAATGGAAGAGTCCTGGGGTTCACTGCTCCGATTTACCTTCCTGTGGGGCACGCTGAGAATCATAGACCCATGGGTGCCACCAGGAGCAAATGCAGGAATTGACCATCCCTATTTTGTGAAACTTCCATTCAACTTGGAAATACCTCCTCTGGACCTTGCCCAAACACCAAAAATACTTTCAGGGTCTGACTTAAAACTATCCCTCTCATTAACCTCATGAAGTCAGAGTCAGGGGGCAGAGGACAACTCTTGTATGGAAGAAGAGGAAAAAGAGGAAGAATTCGCCATCTCTAGATGTACAGTGCTGTGTGGAACAATTCTATAGGACCTGTAAAGGTATTTGGACAAAATAAAACCATTGCATTTGAACCCGTATCTGTGCTTTGTGTCAGTTGTGTCCAGGGTGACCCCACTGTTGTCAACAGCTTGCTACATAAAGTGTGCAGTGATGACATCATTATTGTGACCAGATAAAAGTTTGATATTTGGCAATTCCTGGGTTCCATGTTCTTGCAACTGTGCTGGGAGACGCAGAAAACTTGTATAGTTGTGACATCCTGGAGGAGCTGGACTATCTGTGTAAACTGAATTGGCAGGAGGTACCATCTTATGCTACCAGTAGTGACAAAGACAGTAGAAAAATGCAAAACTAGACAAGAATCAGTCAAGAAGGATAAGGAGAGAGCAATTGTCTGTGACCACCACCTGCAAAACTATTACCCTACATGGGGCTTGCCTCGCTGTTGCCTCTCCAGTGCACCTCTTGTCACTTTCATCACTAAAGTAAGGTGAAGTTGATTCACAATCACTTATGCTTCCTAAATGGACAGATTGATGTCCCTGAAGCTTAACTGATTTGGTGCTAGTCTGTGATGATTAAGTGTTCCCTTCATTTTTTGAGCAGTGTAGTAACAAGTGGTCTGTATACAGTAAGATCAGTTAACAGCTGAGTCCAGCGACTGAAAGAGGAATATCAGAATGCACAACTCACCTTGTGTTATAAAGGGTGTAGTATGTCAGCAAACACTCAACTGGTTATAGTATTCTCATTTTTAAAATATCTATTTCTCTGAAAAACATTTTCTCAGATTTTTCTATGAAAAACAATTGTTTTGGGAAAAGATAGTTCTATTAGTTAAAGAAGACAAGTTTAAAGGTACAGTAGTTCTACTCACCAATCAAAGCATACATTAACGGACACGAGCAAGTCAGAATCTTAGTGTGCTCTGTACATATCACAGCAGTGACCTGATACACCATACAAGACACACAGAACATGGATATGCTCTCAGTTCTTCTACTCATGCTGTTGCCGCTTGCAGATGTTTACAGGGTGCAAGGCCAAGGTAGACTGTAATTTAAATGTCCAAGTGTTGAACAGATCAGCAGCGGTGGTGTCCTGCTGTGTCCAGATTTCAGTGGTTGTAGGGGTCCAAATGCTAGTGTATGGTAGCACTTTTTCTTTCTTTATGATAATACTGTGTCACACACACACACACACTTGTGCCTTGGGGACAGTTTAAAGGCTCTGGTGGTGGTAATTCAACACCAACGAACAAGGTGGCGGTGTATAGTAACACCTCTTCTCTTCCATCCTATATAAAAAGGATAACTGACAAACTGCCTCTTCATATGTGCCTTCCTGCCTGGCATTTAACCGAAAGTCCAGCCATCATGTACAGTCTTGTCTTAGACTTGTGTCTTGAGAGGCATTCATTTTTGCTGAAAAGTCTAATCATTTTTTACTTATAATATACAGGGTACAGTGTCACCCCAACCTTTTTGATTTGTAGTGTCTCTTTTTATAACTGCTTTGGTACAATAAAACAATGAGCATTTTACCATGAACTGTAGGCATCCAATGTGACAAGTTTTTTAGAAACCAAGGACTTTATCAGCATTTCTGATGACAGAGCCTATAAAATATTTACTCACTCTGTGATAATGAAAACAAAAGCAAGAATATACTATATAATAAAAACTGGCAAGCAAACAATGTATCATAATAATATTTATAAGAAGAAACGGTATGTGAAATCATAATATTCCATAAGTGGGGTATATTGAAACATAGCTTATTGAATACACAATGACACCTTGAACATCATTTGAACTTCATGGCCGCCTATGCTCACATTGACATCATTTTCAGCCTCAGTATTAAATAGAATTAAAGAAAGAATAAACTAGAGTATAATAGAGTAGCACTGCTGCCTCGCAGTTAGGAGACCCGGGTTCGCTTCCCGGATCCTCCCTGCGTGGAGTTTGCATGTTCTCCCCGTGTCTGTGTGGGTTTCCTCTGGTACTCCGGTTTCCTCCTACCTCCACAGACATGCAGGTTAGGTAGATTGGTGATTCTAAATTGTCCCGTGTGTGTGCCCTGTGGTGGGCTGGCACCCTGCCCAGGGTTTGTTTCCTGCCTTGCACCCTATATTGGCTGGGATTGGCTCCAGCAGATCTCCGTGACCCTGTAATTAGGATATAGCGGGTTGGATAATGGATGGATGGATAATACTAAAAGAAATGCCTGAAGAAATCACATAATTTATGATATAACACACACAGTAATTATCCTGGGCATCTGGACAGAGAGGTGAACTGAAAGAAAGGGCAGAATGTCAGGTTAAGTTGAAAGCCCTCCTGAACAGATGAGTCTGAAGTTGTTTTTTTAAAGAACGAATGGAATCAGCTGATCTCATTAATTTAGGGAGGTCATTCTAAAGTCTGGGCGCTATACACCTGAAGAAGCAGTCACCCATGGAGTGCAGGTGAGCGTGGGACACAAATAGATTACCAGAATCAGAGGACCATAGTGGGCAAAAAGGAGCATAGAGATGGAGAAGGTCAATGATATTATCCAATGGGGGGCCATTTAAAGCTTTGTAGGTTATTGTTAGAATTTTCTACTCGATCCTGTAAGACACAGGAAGCCAGTGAAGGTGAAGCAGGATGGGATTTATGTGCTTGCTGTTCTTGGTCCGTGTAAAGACTCTTGCAGTAGAGTTTTGAATTAGCTGGAGATTTGATGTAAGATTTGGGGCACCTGCCAGTAGGGAGTTACAATAATCAATGTGGGATGTGAGAAAAGCATGGACAAGTTTCTCAGCAATAGAAAAGGAGAGGAAAGAGCGAACACGGGATATGTCATGGAGGTGGAAGTAAGAATGTTTCTTAATGTGGTTTATGTGGGTGGAGTAAGAAACGGAGGAATCAAGAATGACACCAAGGTTCCTTGTATTAGAAGAAGGTCTAATGAGATTACTGTCAAGAGTGACTGCAAAGTGTTGTTGCAATATAATTTTAAAGAGTTCTGCTCCATCCAGGTTTTAATTTCACTGAGGCAAGCTGAGAAAGCTCTGATGCAGCTTCACTTTTAACACTGAAATAGTTGAGTATTATCTGCATAAAAATGATAACCCAGTCCATAGCTACGAGTGATATGGCCAAGGGGAAGCATATAGATACAGAAGAGCAGAGGGCAGAGGACAGAGCCCTGGGGAACTCCTTGTGTGACTGGAGCCGAGCTGGATCTGTTGTTGCCAAGACTAACAAACCTTTGCCTATCAGTCAGATAGGATTTTTTTTTTGATTTTATGAAAATTAAATAACATTCCATACAAATAACTCAAGTTTTACAAAAAAATGTTCTAAACAAGCTAGTAAAAATCAGTAAATAGATACATTAATAAATGAATAAAGATAAATGGAGTAAAAGAGGGGAGAGACCCTGCTTCCTGAATTTAAATGCTTATTTGAAAATGTTATTGATTAGATCTTGCCAGGTTTTGAAAATGTTTTGTATAGATCCTATGGGTCAGATAGGATTTAAACCACTGGAGGGCAGTGCCAGAGATACCCAGCATGTTCTCCATTCTGGAGAGTAGAAAGACATGTCTGACAGTGTAAAAGCTGCACTGAGGTCTAGCAGAATTAATATGCTGGTTTGTCCAGAGTCTCCTGCCATAAGAGAATCATTGGTTATTCGAAACAGTGCAGTTTTGCAACTTTTGCCATTTATTTTTGACTCTGGGTTAGTCAGTCGTTTTGGCTTATTTTCATATTCAGTATATGGGTGCAGACCCAATCACTAATCTGTAAGCTAGCATCAAGGATTTAAACTTAATATGTTCTTCTACAGGGAGCGGACATAGTGATCTGAAAAGAGGAGTGACATGTGCCCACCTCAGGTGGGTAAATACCATATGCTGCATTTAAATCATCCGCAGTGACTTGGTACATGCCAATACTCCTTCATGCAGAGAGATGCAATAGTCCAGACATGACAAGACCAAAACCTGGACCAGAAGTTCTGCTGCATATACTACCAGATATAATCTGATCTTGCAGATGTTGGATAGAGTGAATCTGCCAGTCTAAGAGACAGTTACAACACAGTTACATCATCACCCCAAGGTCGAGTACTGACTTGGCGGGTGTTAGCGATAATTGGCCAATTTAAAAAGAGATGCTGAACAGATTTAGTGTAGTTCTCTGTTCGAACACAAAAGGAAGTTCAGTGAAGAACTGTTTTATGCCATGAAGAAAATTTATCAGGAAACACAAAAAGATGAATGACAATATCTTTTTGTGGGACTGGCTCTGTCAGGTCCTCTGTTATCTGACCCACTGACATGTAATTCCAAACCCACCTCATAATCCAAGTCCACCCAACCATTAGACCTCTTTACCTCAGATACACTGAATAAAGCTGCTAAAACATGTCCAACTTGTGTAGACATTGTTATCTTATTAACATTAATTCATGAGTTGTTCATGTCCATTTGTGAGGCGTGGGTAGTGTTTTAATTTCTCTATCCTTCATTTTTCGAGATATTGTGCATTCACAAGTCAACTTTTTTGCCATGCAATACATAGTGCAATGAAATTTGTACTTGCAAAGTTGCCAAAATGCAGAACTGAAAAAAAAACATACTCCTGGTAAAATTGTCTAGTGTAGAATACGTAGAATATGTTTCCTAAATAGCCACTGCAATTGAAAGGTATGACACAATATGGCTTACTATGAGGTTTTTAGCTTTACAGAAGTGACAAGGGAAGATTTAGGCCTTCAAGTGGGTGTTGATGCTCAGCATCTGACAGAAGCAAAACCACTAGGCCAGGTGACAGTGAGGTGGGCAGTGATGACTCCTCATCTGGTCTAACAAAACCACAGACTCACTTGTCATATTTTCTTCTGCCAAGTGGCTATGAGACACCACCAAAGAAGAGCAAAATAGATGATACATACACACCCGCAGAAGCACAACACAACCCCACAGTGACAGTTTTTTAGGTAATGTGCGCTGCTATTCTGCTCTGTAAAGCATAGCTGGTCATGTATACCCGTGTTTAAATGCAGATAAAGACCAGCTCTATGAGACACATACTTGACAAGGTGGTAAATAAAACAATTTTGTGAAACATATTAGGGAGTGGGTGCACACACACAAAACAGTAGTAATATGTCACATGCCTTTAAAGGCCAAATTGAAATACAACAGGAAGAAGGTCAAAATGGTAAAAAAGAACCATAACCATGCCATGTCATTGATGCTTGTTAAGACTTATACCGGTCTTCCCAGTTCCATGGGCTCAGTTGTACTCTTTTTTTCTAAAGAACAAACAAAATACACTTGTTCTTGTCCTTTCTAGTTTTCTCTCTGCTGTACAAGTGCATGCAGTCAACCCTTGATATGCGACCAGCCTGACATGCGAACAACTTGATTTACGACCAAAATTTTTGTTTTGATTTACGACCAACATCTTGCGTTACGACCCGAATGCGGTCACGTGTATCCGCTTGTGCGATTGTAAACAAACAGCCGAGAGCGTTCGTGTCAGTCAGAGCCCAGATACATGTGTTTGTGGATGTAATTTCGGTCAGTGCAGTGATTTATCTATATACAGTATATTATTCACTAAGACCATGGCAAGCAAGACGCATAATTGCTAAGGAAGGAAGAGAAGGTAATGAAGGTAAAGAAAGCGATCACAATTGAAATGAAGAAGGAAATTGTGCGGAAATATGAGAGTGGCGTTCGTGACTGATCTCGCTAATATGTACAGTATGTCGAAATCCACCATCTCGACAATTTTACAAAGAAAAGATTTGCATAAGGAGGCTCCTTCTAAACAATAACCACCTTCCGTTTCATTCTCCTCCTCCTCCCTTCCTGCAGCCCAAAGATGTCAAATTAAATGGCGAGTGCAGTATGAAATTGTTGTTTCTGGTAGGCTAGGCACTTTTTATAAGTTTTTGGTTAGTACATTAGAAAAATTATTGGTGTTTTGGTAAATTATGCACATTATACAACCCTTTTTTATTATGAAATGGTTAAGTAAATGTTGCAGTGGGAGGTTCAGAACGCATTATGGGTATTTCCATTGTTTCTTATGGGTCTTAGTCTTGACTTACAACCAACTTGAGTTACAACCAGCCCTCACGAATGAATTGAGTTTGTAAGTTAAGGGTCCACTTTTTATGCCAAATTGATTTCATGTAATGCATTGTCAACATTATGACTCGTCAGCTCATATTTTATTTCTGGGATCGAGCCTTTTTTAAATAATGCAATTAAAATGGCATCTTCTTACCTCACTCTGGTTGCTAACATTCTGAATGTCACTAGTTTGGAACCCTGCTAAAACTCTAAAAGATGATTTACTGCTGTCTATGAGTGCACTGATACATCAGAATAACATCAGAGATGGTCAATGTTGTACATGGTGAACGCTCATTCTATGGGTTTATCTTCCAGTAGGAATATTAAATATGCAAGGTGAGCTCTATCATGAATTCATTTTAAGCTGCATATTAAACATCATATTGCATTGATTTAAAAGATATTTTTTACATGTACCGGTGTACTGCATGGGATGCGGTATGGCTGGCTTCACTGGCTGAGGACTGCATTTGAGTCACATTGTTCAGTCTTTGGAAAATAGCATTTAATACCCTCACAATTTGTTGCAGTGAGTTCATAACATTCCCCAAATGTTTTTTTTTTATTTCTTTTACTACACCCTTTTAATACTTAATGTCTTTATTGCAGCATCTCAATTCAGGGCTACTCATTTTCAATGATACAAGATTCTATTCATCAAAGGGTGATGGTGGCAGATGTAAGGAAAATGGAGCCAGAAGAACTCTACTAATATAAAAGCCCACAATTCAATACCAAGAAATCAAAACTGCAAGTTGTCTAAGCCAAAACAGTAATCGAATTAGAAGTTAAAATTCAAAGTGAGAAAATTCAGAACCTACAACTCAAACCATGAACAATGTATGTTATAGTTTGTTTCATATCCATAATCTTGGACAACCAGGAACTGAAACCATTACAACAGCATCACATGCTGCACATCTCTGGTCATCCTCATGTAGCAAAGCCTTAGCAACCGTTAACAAACCAACCACAAAATGGTGGCATCCATTGAAAAACAAATGGGTGTATCTGCACAATTCATTTAAAATGAACCAAAATTAAAATAAGCTAAAAAGTGGATTTTGTGGCCTAAGAAACCATTAAAGAGGCTCAAGACTGAAAATGTGAAAACATTCTAAACAAAAAAACAAATCATAACACAAATAAACAAAAAAATATTAACAACAGCATTTGCATCTCAGAACCTAACTGAGACCTATCTTACATCCTATTCTGTCTCATAAGGTGGTGCTTACAGGTTTATCTCCAATGGCCATAAAATACTGAAATTCTCGCCTCCCATTTTACTCTGCATTTATCTCTGTTTACCTGACCTCTCTTATTTACTCAAAGTCTTAGCCCTGACTCACATCTTGAGTCCAAACTCAGTAAGTCTTTTGCTTCAAGGAAGCTTTAACCAGGGGTGTCAAACTCCAGTCCTGGAGGGCCGCAGTGGCTGCAGGTTTTCATTCTAACTATCTTCTTAATTAATGACCAATTTTTGCTGCTAATTACTTCTTTTAATTAACTTGACTCAGGCCATTTATTTGTTTTTTTTTCCCTTAATTAGCAGCCAAACAATAATGAAACACAAAACAAACCGCCACATCACACAATATCTGAAAATAAAGAAAGGTGAAGGTCTCAGTAAGGCTGATCTCTAAACTCACCAAAACACTTTGACGATGTTCTTATGAAAAACAGAAAATCCACAGTTTTGGAAATGTTCGCTGTGGCAGAACAAGAGCAACAAGCCGTGGAATTAAATAACGAGTTTAATTAACAGCAAGAACTGGCTTCTCATTAAGAAAATGGAGTTTGAAGCCCCAATTTAGCTGGTCATCTGTTGGCTCGTTTCACGTCTCATTTTAGTTTCGCTTCATTTTAATGAGAAAACGAATCAATTCAGAGGACTGAATCCTTCTAACATGGCTATTAAAATGTGAATTAGAAGTGAAAACTGGTCACTGATTAGGAAAAGGGTTAGAATGAAAACCTGTGGCCACTGCAGCCCTCCAGGCCTGGAGTCCGACACCCGTGCTTTAAACCATTCTCCAGGATCACTTTTGGCCAAGACACAGAATTACTTCCAAGGTCAAGGGCAGCCTTTCTTTTACAACAGGAACACCAGACTAGAGTTCCCTCTAGTGGCATATGGTGTTCTTTCACCCTTGAGGAGAACAATCTCTACCATAGCATTCTTGTCTTACTGCCTTACCATTTAAAAGAGCAATTAAGTCCATGTTGTCCCAGTCAGGAAGTCCTGGAATTTTCTTTTTCTCAGCCTTCTATTATCATCATTTTAGTAGGAGGGCCTGTCTTTATCTATTCAACTACTGAGTTTCTTGTTTTCTATCGTCCAGGGGGGTTGGTATCCAGACCATTCAAAAGTTCCCTGATGTCTGTCCCTGTCTTTAGCTCTTTCAGAACATCCTGTACTCATAACGTGACACACCGTCCACTGCCAGTGGTCCTCCATCTGCACATCATTTGTGCAAGTGCAAGCTTCCTTGTCTTTCTTAGAGCCTTTCTGGGTCCTACCCTCTGACAGCCATTTTCGCCTGCAGTCCTATTGTTTTTATCAGGCCATCAATCACAACCTATTTAAATGTTTATGGATTAAGCAGTTTGGAAAATTGAAAAGTGGATATATATATGATATCTAAAACTTGCCTGTCAGTTTTGTAAAGGGCCATTTAAATAACTGGACTGGATAAAAGCCATGCATTCTGTGTTATATACTGTATTCTAATAAAAACCTTTCAAAAAGAAGAAAAATAGATTGTGAAGTAATACTATTCACTTTGGAAAATGTACATTGGAGAATTAAATAACTGATTTTTTATAGCTGAATACGTTTCTGGGCAAGCAGAAGATTTATGTGTACATTATTTTACTCCTTAACAGGACTGCTTGGAGTCAAAGATTATTATGGGATAAACATGCACAAGGATAGATCCAATCCAGGATAGAGCCCCATGCTTACATACACAGCCACCCAGTTAAGTGCTGTCATTCAAGCTAACAGCATATCTAAGGACGTTTAGAGGAAACACTAAAGGGCAACGGGAGAATATGCAGACTCCACACAGGAAGCACCTCAACTATCACTCATGCTACACTATAAAGTAGTTAATGGCTGTGCCAATGGACCATTTCTTAATAATTATAACACAGAAAATAGTAAAGTTGTAGCTGTACATTTGTAAAATAGATGACAGTGGGCAATACATTTTTGTATCTAGCAGTAGTGGTCTGTTAACTGGATCTCTGAACTGTCTGTTTCATAGAAGGAATAATACTCCATTTAAATGTACCATATTTTTATTAAAATATTGGTTTATTTTATAGTAATACTTTCATTTATGTTGCCTTTTAAAATTTCTGATGGCATTTTACATTGGCTATTATATCATCCCTAAAACGTTCGTCCCATCACCCTTGCTTTTTACTGCCTGTCCCCACCACAGCTCATTTGAGTGTGAATCACATCTCTCATACTTAACACCCCACCACTGCTGTCAGATGGCACCCTTCTAGTCAGAAAGGTCTCAAAGGGCAGAAGAACTCGATGAAACACACAAGGATGCAGCTTCTTCCAGAGCACCTCACATCTGTTTGACAATCTGTATGAAAACTGATTTTTAACGCTTTTATTTCCTTTTCAACTAATTTTCTAATAGTTAACTTATTGCCTTAAGTAAAAAAAGCCCCATTGACCTGACTACTAGGTATTTTACTTCTTATCAGATGAAGAGGTGTGCTTGAAGTTCATGATGATTTTTAAAATATGTGGAACAAAGAGTCATGTCCATTGAGAGCTTATGGAGGAGGGAGTGGAGTGGTGGGGCACAGCCAACACTGAGGTCAGATTCTCACATGCATTATCTACTGATATAACAAAAAAGCTTCAATGACTGTAACACCAATTAGAACTAGTTTACCAAAAAATGGCAAGGAAGCATAAGATATCCAGTGACAGCAATGGAAAAGTGTGAAAACCAAGCAGTTTAATCTTGTCTGACTAACTGATGCCTAAAACCGTAAAGCAATGTGGCCTGCTGGTTAAGGTAGAAGTTTACCCATTCATTTGGAGCAGCTTCACCATGTGACGTAGTGCAGCTGTCTTAAAGTGACGGTGCTGCACATGCATTCTCATGACATACATTCATGTTCAAAGGCTAGATAGATAGCTATAGAAATCTTCTACTCAAAGTACAATTACCATACACTTTGGGTGGCTAGGAGCTGCAGCAATGTCTTATAACAGTGTTAACAAGGAAGAATGAACGGGATGCCAGTGTGTCACATTGTACACTTATGCCAGGGTTACTTAGGGTCGCCAATCATAGCAAGTCCTTTGACTAACATAAGGATATAAATAGGCAGATTAGATTTTTCTGGAAACAATTCAGAACAGGATGAAGGGATGGGGTTGGCTGATTTATAATTTTATATCCTGCGACTCTGCTCTGGAAAAGCGGGTTAGGAAGAACAGTAGATTGATGGAAGATTTCATATTTTTAAATTCTTTGCTATTGCATCAATATTGAAATATACAGTACATTTCTTTCATGAACATTAAACTGTCCTCACTCACACAACTCCACAGAAGTAGAAGTAGAACACATGTTAAACTGACAATGACAACACAAAAGTACAAAAGGCACAAACCACTGACAACAAACTGAAAATCAAAACTAGTCAGTAATGAAACAGATGGATTTTCATAACATTCTGTCTTAGCTGGTGATGCAGGGCAACTGGTTCACTGTCTGATGGTCGCTCATATTGTGCATGTGAAACAGTAGTGATAATGTTATGATCATGTATACCGATTATGGTGGAATGTGGTCATTCGGAGCTTGAAGGTCTGTATTTTTCAATACCAGGGTGTATACACAACTACAGAAAACATCTTGCCAGCACACATAGCATAGGTATGAGTCTTCCAATCAATGGACATTTACCTGGATCGATTTTATGCTTGTCTTGAATAAAACTAATAAAATTGGTTATACTGTTTAATACAGAGTGAGCGTGTAAAGCTAGCAATGCATTGTATGCACAAACATGTAGAGTGCAATGCTTGTCTAACTTGCTTGAATGAGAATTAGTCATAATATGGAACAAAAATGATATTTTTAGAATAAACTGGGACACCTAAATTAAAGATTACATATAGGACTGTCCCAGGAAATACAAGGATGTGTATTTGCTTTACACACAATATAAACTTTAACAGGACAGCATTTAGTCACAAATTAAAGGGGCCACCTCCAGTCACATTACCTTGGCTTCTTGTTCCAGCTGTCGTCACTTCTTTTTGGGAAGACATATTTTTAAACTTTTTTGCTAAATATATTGTTAACAAGCTGCCATCTCTTTTTAAATAACAGCTGACATCCACTGTACTAATTCCCTTCATAATTGTAAGCACATTATTCACGTTTCTACTTAACTTCTATTTGCTTAAATTGAAAAAGCTCCTTTCATCTGTCATTATTGCCCACATACATTCTGAGATCAGCCTAGTTGCTCTACTATGTGCTTTCATTTGGTGGTGTTACATGTTTTGTCAGGGCCGTTTGAAGGAATTTGGGGGCCCCAAGCAAAATGGACATGGAGGCCCCCCGCACGCACGCACGCAAAGGAACCACAGCATAGCCATACAGTAATCCCTCCTCGATCGCGGGGTTGCGTTCCAGAACCCCCGCGATAGACAAAATCGCAAGTAGAAACCATATGTTTGTGTAGTTATTTTTATATATTTTAAGCCCTTATAAACTCTCCCACACTGTTAACATTATTAGAGCCCTCTAGACATGAAATAACATCCTTTAGTCAAAAGTTTAAACTGTCCTCCATGACAAGACAGAGATGACAGTTCTTTCTCACAATTAAAAGAATGCAAATAGATCTTCAGGAGCAGAGAATTTCAGAGGGAGAGAGAGAGAGAGCTCACAAAGAAAAGCAAACAATCAAAAAATCAATACTTGTGCTTTTAAGTTTGCCGCGGCATTTTTTAGAGGAGCGTTAGTATCTTCTAAGCAAACAGCCTCTGTGCAAACAGCCCCTCTGCTCACATCTCCTCCGTCAGGCGCAGAGAACGTCAGAGAGACAGAGCGAGATTAAAGCAACAATCAAAAAATCAATACGTGTGCTTTTGTGCTTTTAAATATGCCGAGCAACGCAATAAAGCGGCATTTTTTTAGAGGAGCGTCAGTATCTTTTAAGCAAACAGCCTCTGTGCAAACAGCCCTCCATCAGGCAGAGAATGTCAGAGAGGGTGAGAGAGGCAGAGACAAGCAAACAATCAAGCTCAGCGGGATGCATATCTTATAGCATTGAGGAGTTTTAGTTAATATGTAATACATGCTCTGATTGGGTAGCTTCTAAGCCATCCGCCAATAGCGTCCCTTGTATGAAATCAACAGGGCAAACAAACTGAGGAAGCGTGTAGCATAAATTAAAAGACCCATTGTCTGCAGAAATCCGCGAACCAGCGAAAAATCTGTGATATATATTTAGATGTGCTTACATTTAAAATCCGCGATAGAGTAAAGCCACGAAAGTCGAAGTGCGATATAGCGAGGGATTACTGTACATATTTCTGCTAGCCTACCTGCTGCAAAATTGCACCATTTGTACAAGACAAGTAGAGCTATTTTATTTGTGTAATTTATCACTTACCACTGTCTTGTTTTTTCTTATCCTCCTCTTCCTTTCTCTTCTTTCTTTTTTGGCTTCCTGAAGCATAATTCCGCTTCATGACTGCTGAGGAAGTTTTTGTATTTTGCCGGCAGCAGAGATCACGTGGTTGGCTGGCTGCTGTCAGCGAGGGGGGCCCCCTTGAGGGGGATCCCGATAACAGTGTCATTGCACTTTACTGCATTCACTATCAATGGGGCGCTCACACAGTTTGTCGCTGTATTTTATTCTTAACCAGTCGTTGTCTTGGGGCCCCAGGCCAGCTCGGGGCCCCAAGCAATTGCTTGGTTTGCCTGCCTTGTCGCAACGGGCCTGTGTTTTGTCATAGTAGAAGTCCAAACTACACTCAGTATTCGTAATTTGTTACATTTGTATCTTGATATTCTTCTAGATTCTTATATATCTTTGTAGTAACATTAAGTACTTTTTACTCATCGTGAGCATTGATCTTCTGTTTGGTACTAGGCCTGCTATAGGAAGAAAGAGAGCATGTATTGAAGCTAGAGAGAAATAATAATTATTAGTAAACTATTACAGTCATCTATAGCAATGGAAATGTAGTCTGCTCCTTGCGTAATAACAGGTGCACTGTAGAAGTATTAATCTGTCATATTTATAAATATAGCTTAGTGCCATCAGCATTTGAGTGAAACCTAACGTCTCCTAAGAATCTGTGTTGTCGTATATAAGGCTCTGAATAATCTTGTTCATTCCTATATTTTGATCTGTCTGCTCCCGTTTCTTGCTAATAGTAGTATAAGATACTCATATGCTGGTTTGCTTGTTACTATAAAAGTCAAGCATAAAATAAATGATAAAGTAGCCTTTTGCTGTTATGCATCACACAATAATGACTTATGTTACCACATTATTTTTTTTTTACAAGGCCCAGTTGGGACTGAGAGGTCTTTTGCCCTTAAAACTCCTGGAGGTTTGTTTTTTCCAGTATCCTATTGACTGGAGTTTATATTTTTTCTCTCCTTCCCAGTCAAATGACTACAAAAAAACTCATGTAGGTAATATTTAGTTCCAGTACAGAGTCATCTGCATTTGTTTTATTCATTTATTTTCTATTTCATTGCTTATTTGTATTTTTATTTTTTGTTATTTATGTATCTTTTTTTTATAATTTCAAATCTTCTACTTCTTGTAAAGCACTTAAAGCTACTATTTTCCATTAAAATATGCTATATAAATAAATGTTATTAAAAATTGGTCTAACAATAAATAATTTCAAATAGTTTATATTTTTTTAATTTACAATTCATCATTTTTTAGACTATGTATCTTTACAAGAAACCCATCATGTCACAAAAAGAATGCCACATTTTCTAATTTGACCATAATCTGTGGCCTGAAGTGCTCTTCTTAAAGATTTTACATCAGTGACTCTGATAATTGTTTACTTCTTGACTAAATATTTTTCAGAAACAAAATTCTAAATCTAAAAATATTTGGAAACTGCTCTTGAATTTAAATTGCCTAAAAATGCCACAGAATGTTACTATAAAATGGAAAAGCACCTACACTCATCCTCACTTGTATTATACGTCTTATATGTCAACATGAAATAACTTGGCTCCCAGTGGACTGATTATGTTGAAATTTATTACATTTATCTTCAGGGAAGTTTGTTGGAAATATTCTGTTTTTGAGGAGCTATTACAGATAAAGTGTACTCTACACATCTTTTAAGATTGGAAAAGTTCTAGTTAAAAAACTGGTGAATTATTTTAGATTGCCTACCTTAAAACACAGAAACATTTACCGCTTGTGGCGGATGGCCGGGGCCTCTTCTTTATATGGTCCGAGGTAACAAGCAGGGACTGAACAGTACCTCCCCTGGGACGCTAGATGGCAGCCCCCCGGGTGGCACTGGTGCCTCGGATTCCCACAGGGCTCTACGGGAGATGGAGTTCTCTACAACCCTGATGGGATCCGGGGATGCTGCCAGGGGGCTCTGCAGTGGTTCCTGAGCCTGTGTGGGCGGTTGTCACGCCACACCTGGAAGTGCTACCAGAAATAGGTCGTCAAACACCTGAAGCCAGCAGCCATCACTCTGGGAGCCAGAGTTGGATGGTAGTGGATGACGCTTGCCGGAGAGGAGTGGTGGAGAAAAGAGGAAGAAAAGAAATATTGTGAGGATTGTGCTTGTGCTTATTAGAACTGTGTTGTGCCTGTGGGAACGGGGAAGGTGAAGAAAAGACAAAATAAACATTAATTTGTTTTATCAGTGTGCCTCCTGCATCTGTCTGTGTTGGGTTGAGCGTTGATATAGCACCTTTTGTCACACACTTCAGAATTACCATGACAGAGCTTATTTCAGGTTGTATATTTTGTAAATTTCTCCTCTTTACACATTCAATAGCCACGCCTGAAGGCAAAACAGATTCCCAATACAAGTTAGCCTAAGTTATACTGTACATGCAGCCAGAAACTTGAAACGTTTGACATCAACATTAATTTAACTATCCATCAGGTAGACCTAGACCATCCATAACCAATAATTACAAAATGAAACATCAATGTAATTTTTGCATTGTTTCATTTGGAATCTGCTGTCATTAAAAAATGTTTCAGTCACTACAAGTCTATTTGGGTTTGGTTTTCAACTAAATAAATAGGTATCTAATAATACATCTATCCATTATCCAACCCGCTATATCCTAACTACAGGGTCACGGGGGTCTGCTGGAGCCAATCCCAGCCAACAAATCCCAGGCAGGGCGCCAGCCCACCGCAGGGAACACACACACCCCAAGCACACACTAGGGACAATTTAGAATCGCCAGTCCACCTAACCTGCATGTCTTTGGACTGTGGGAGGAAACCCACGCAGACACGGGAAGAACATGCAAACTCCACGCAGGGAGGACCCGGGAAGCAAATTTGGGTCTCCTAACTGCAAGGTGGCAGCGCTACCCACTGCGCCAGTGCGCCGCCCTATAATACATCTACTTTTATACATAACACATTTTCTGAATATGAATCATTGTTACAAAAATATTAACAAAAGAAATGTGATATCTGTGTATCTGATGCAGTACAGTGCCAATTTTCTCAGCCATTCACAAAAGCCCCAAACACATCTTAGTATTACTCCATGCTTACATTTTCCATTTTTGCTTGGATGATTTCAGTGTTACAGACTGAAGGATAATGAACATTATTATGCTGTGTTTGTCATATATGGACCTATGTCCATTGCAGTACTATCCAATGGGAGCTTGTTATCAAACAGAGAAAAGTACAACTTTAAAGATGATAAAAATACATAAAGAATACTTACTGTTGATAAAGACTGAAAAATCTGCTAGTTTCTAAGTCTGGCATGAATAACAGCCTTCCAGCCTTCAAGGTCTTCTGAAAAGTCAAAGACTTGCTTAAAAGAAGAATTTTAGGAAGGATGTTGTGACACTCATTCTAGAGTACAAGCTTGGTGCAACTTCAACTTTCCAGGGTCATTTTTGAAACTTTAATTGAACATCTTTGAGTGAATGGGCATGATCAGAGATAGGGATGTAGGAAACATAATGCTAAAGATGAGAGGTTTACAAGTTACATGGTGTCAAGCGCATGTGAGTAGGAGACATTTTCAGGGCTCTGGTCCCACCTCGTGACAGGAAGGGGTACTTTTGCTAACACAACATTTCTTTCCATCTGCAGTTCAGAGGGATGTCAGCAAGAAGACGAGAGATGGTACGTCTGGGTCTTCACTGTTAACACCTGCCCCTTCTCAGCACTTTAATACCACCTGGCACCAGTTGAAGGCAGTCAGTACTGACACTCACCATGATTGAGATCGACTGCTCACAAAACTTAATTTATTTTCTCGTTTTTAGTAACCTCACATGCTGTTTATTTTCCATTTTTCATTATATCCTGCTTTAAAAGGGGGCCCACTGTTTCCCCAACCCTTTCCGTGGCTTCTTCAAATTCTCTTTTCGAACACAGTGGAAGCATGAAGAATCCATGACAAAACTATTTACTATGAAAAAGAGAGTGGAAGTAGGAAGGAAGGGAAACACACTTTGTATTATTTAATAATTCTGTAATTAAAATAACGGTCCAGGAATGAATAGTTCTCAATAGATGGAGCCTGAAGGCTTTACTTTACTGTTTACAATGAATATTTGTTTTAAAGTGTTGTTTTTTTGTGAGGAAGTATGATTTATCAGCTGAAGAGACAAGTAAAGTGTTCTTTTAATGCTTGTCTTTGTCTTTAGAAGTCCTGCAATTGAAGATCATATGATCTTTCCTTTTCCTAGTTCAGCACATTAGGGTGCCTCGTGACTTGTTTGCTCACAGCAGACATGTGTTTTATATTTCAATTTACTGTGTTAAGCTCCTAGAAATCTTCTTTTATATTTTTAAATATTCGTCTTTAATGCCTATGGACATGTACTGTGAATATCAAAACTATGCACACTTTCAAATTTTGTTAATTTAAAAATTAAATATTGATCCAGTGCTTGTTTCCGGTTTAATCTTTTAACACTCAACAATATTTGAAAAACAAAGATTTTTTTAGAAAAATAATTTTTATGTCTGAAATTCTATACAAATACATGGAGCTCAATGCTGACAGATTAGGGGTTGTCATCACTGGCACCATCTCGGTATTAACAGAGTTCAGTAAATCCTGAGTCTTTATTTGAGTTTTCTTAGTATATGGGAGGCTTTGACTATATTAAATGTCAGATGCTATTTGTGTCCATACTTTTTGAACTGCACATTTCTGCTCCCTAGTTTGTATTTACAACACCAACATGTACAAGAACAAATCTTCTGCATTCTGAAGATGCTGGCCAGCCACTTTTGATCAACATTGTCTAATTATTCATCTTCTAATTTGGCTATCAGATCATGCATTTCTGAGAAAACAGTGGCAATGGAAGAAAGAGTCGCTTGATCATCTCATGCATGAAAATTATAGGAATGTGCCCAAGATTAGTTGTGTCTGCCAAGTTTGAACGTGTGAGGAGACCGAGAGATGGTTTACCACTTCGTTAGGTAAAAATGACACTTTAAAAATGATAAATGAAAATAAATAAATTAAACTCCAGTAGCCACTGTAGAAACAACTTAGTGACAGCAGACAGAGTGACTCGCAGAGTCTGTATCCAATGATTGTTGATGTTGTTTGTTTAGGAGCAAACGTGTTCTGGACAAGTATGAGGAAACGTACTACTACATGTTCAGAAAAGATACAGTACTTAGTCAGACTTTATGACTTATTCACATCTGTGCAATAAATGAGGTCTGACCGCCCTAAGTGTAATTCTGTCTCCCAGTGGTTTTCTTGTTCTTTTGAAACTGTAGTAGAACACAATCAGATGCTCCAGTATCTCAGTGTTTTTTGTTATGGACTAGATCACTGTTGGCATCATAAAATAATGGTTTGAGCTGTAAACGTCACTGCCATTTTCACATGTGCTGAACAACAGTATGAAGCTGCTGGCAATGGTGGGACATTTAGAAACTGTCAACAATAAGGCAGAACAGAGCATAAGAAATACTTGATTAAAATATGCCAGAGAAAGAAGCAGATAACTGCGTCAATCTGTCTCTCCTCTCTGTTTGATACTGCTTTTCACTGCCTTACTGACTTTTTTCACATGAGCCTACCAAGTAGTAGAATCATAGGAAATCATTTCTGGAGAGACAGGAAGATTTACGCATCTGTCTGGTGCCTATGCACCCCTGAAATAAGTGACTCACAAAAAGTACTATACCCCTGTCAATCTCTACGTATTTCTCTGTCTACATCCACTTCTACCTGAGGACCCTTTAAAAAATCCTTGTGCATGATGAAAATGTTGTCAATAGTAAGCATGAGTACGCACAGCATTTGTAACAAAGCCTGTGCAATAGACAATGTCAGCACAGCTTAAATGACACTTCTAAGGCTAACCAAGAGAAGAATGGCTGAGAGAAAGGAAAGTCAAATAATGAGAAAGGAGTCAAAACTGGGAAAACTAAAGATCATAGCATCTGAGCCAA
Source organism: Polypterus senegalus (assembly GCF_016835505.1). Taxonomy (NCBI): domain Eukaryota; kingdom Metazoa; phylum Chordata; class Cladistia; order Polypteriformes; family Polypteridae; genus Polypterus; species Polypterus senegalus. Next base: position 75,196,173 of record NC_053155.1, read on the forward strand.
TACAAATTCCAAAAATGCCGATACTTGTGTCCTGGAGAAGACCTGCAAGTGGCAAGGAGGATACCATTGCCCTTTTGAATGTGTGGTTGGACAATAAGGCTTCAATATGTTCGGGAATATTGGTGGAGAACAGGAGGACTGGCATTTTGAGAGAAACAAGAGAAACCCCTGGAGTCTCTGCACTGCCTGACCTAACCTAGGTTTAGAAAAAGGCAGTGACCAGTGTCTTTTCCATTTTTTTGGACCTGGTTGTTATTTTGACAGCATTTTATCAAGATCAGTAGGATAAGCCAAAGAAAGGTCAGAACATGCATCTTTACAGAGTCTATTACCGACTGCTTTTTGTATTGTTGTGTGTTCACATATCTTATTACTGTGTGCTAACACTATAAAAATACAATATACACTATCTGTTGAACAATATAATTATTTATATTTCTTGTAAAGAATCAGTATTTGGAGAAAATTAAACAAATGGCGCTAGGATGCCTCATTTTTCAGTATACCCTTAGAAACCACATAACAGAAAATACTGGCTAGTAGGGCAAAGTAGCCTGCACATCATGGAGTACCCACTGAGATGACCTTCAGGACATACAAGTCTGTTGTAATTATTGCTCCTTTTTAAATTTTAATTGAAGGTAAACAAGACAAAAGGCAGCATATACAACCCTTTATGACAGTTGAGGTGGAAAATATAAAGTCAAATAACACCTGGACAGTGGACAAACCAAAGAGGAGAATGTGCCCTATACAGGATCTCCAGGAAGACAGTATTAAAAAGAAAATTTGACTCTAAGAATCGCAGGACAGTCATCCTTGGATTAGCTACCCCATACACTGGAAATGGATCATCCATTAATCTCCAGTGCTGACAATCCTGAAAAGAATGTGACTGAATAGAAGAAAATACAGAGGAGGATCACCCTTTTTTCAGCAAGAGGCTAGAAATGATTTGTCCACTATTCTGCCCAAAGGAAACACCTTCTACTGAATTGGCTAGAGAAGAGCGGTCCAACAGAAGGCAAATTTGACGTTGATGTTGATAGAAATGGCCGCTAAGAGACAGTTGAAACATAAGGATAAAATTTAGAAATTGGTGATATTATCAGAACAAATTTACAAATTTGCCAAGAATTTTTGCCTGACAGTTAGCAGTTTGAACCTGGAGCCACAACCATGGCTAAGCACTTGGCAATGGATGAATTTAAATTGAATGTTTTGAAGGTTGGAGTTTCTGGAGGAGGCACAAATATACTTGATAATCGATCTGAAGAAAAGAGAGACAGTCAAGATGCCAAACAAACTGAATGGGCAAGGGGCTGTAAGTTGCAGTGTGGAAAACTGTATACATTGCTACCACTGGCTTCAAGAAGGTATAGTGAGCTGGCAAAGTTACAGAAAGGATGGGAAGGAAGCGGAGAGGATAAAGGAACATTACAAGCCATATGAACAAATCTAATATGAATATAGAAGAAAAAATGAATACAAGAATATAAAATCTTAGAGACTGGAATGTGCAAAGCTGCAAGTCTTCAAAAATATTTTTTGCAATTACAAAGCCTCAAGAGGACAGAAAAGGACAGAAAAAGAAATAGTGTTTCCAATCATGTGGAAGGCTGGATTTTTGAACATCAGGCTAAGAAAGTGCCATGACAGCCATAGATCCAAACGTTTTTCCTCTTTGAGGAACATATTCAGGGTATACAAGATTAAAGGAACCAGGTCGGAGGTACAGGATTTTAACTTCAACATGGTGTGATGGAAGAAGCTGAGCGACCACAGTAGTAAACCACAAGATGGGGATTCACAGAAGGGATAAATCTGATTCATACTGGGCACAAGATATAAGGCCAATGGTATAACTCCAAGTGTAGCATGGACCTCTCTCAACAATCTTAGAGGTCATTTATTGCTCCAAAGAAGCCTTGAAATTAGGTATTTAACATTAGCCCAATATTTAATGGGGGCATAAATTAAATTTGGTTCTTGTAAATTCAAGGTGAAGGACTATAGTTGTTTTAATAATAGGTCATCTTGTGCCATGAACCTCAGAAAGCCTTTGCAGTAGTGGAGCTGGGGCCCCTTTGAGGTATTGTCAAATCTGTATTATTAGACAGCAATGGTATTCAATAAGGGGCAGCACGGTGGTGCAGTGGTAGCACTGCTGACTCGCAGTTAAGAGACCAGGCTCGCTTACCGCGTCCTCCCTGCGTGGAGTTTGCATGTTCTCCCTGTGTCTGCGTGGGATTCCTCCGGGTGCTTCAGTTTCCTCCCACAGTCCAAAAACGTGCAGGTTAGGTGCATTGGCGATCCTAAATTGTGTATGATTGGTGTGTGGGTGTGTGTATGCCCTGCGGTGGGCTGGCACCCTGCCCAGGGTTTGTTTCCTGCCTTGCGCCCTGTGTTGGCTGGGATTGGCTCCAGCGGACCCTCGTGACCCTGTAGTTAGGATATAGCAGGTTGGATAATGGATGGATGGATAGTATTCAATAATATTAGAAAGATGATTCAAAGTTGATTTAAAATTGCTACAAATCATAATGCTGTAAATCAAAGCCTAAAAGTATAAATAATTATCATAAAATGGATTTGAAAAAATGTCCACCAAATCTACTATGAACGCTGGCCCGGACACACACAGACGGACAACATATTTTCACCCACACACCGTTTATTTACAATATACACAAGTTCAGTGCACTCACGAACCCCAGTGCCTCCAGCACCGATTCCCCCAATGTCCAGGCCACACAATCCTGTGCCTCTCTTTCCTTTGACCAGCCCCTTTTATGGGAACCCGGATGGGCTCCAGCTGCTCCCCGGCAATTAGCACTAGCCACACCCCTGTGTGGCAGAAGTGCCGGCTGCGCACCCGGAAGATGTCCGGGTGTCCCCTGTCGTCTTTCCCCCAGGCACTTCCTGGTGTGGCGGAAGTGCCGGGCTCCCGGGATAATTAGGCATCGGGGCGCCGCCTGGCGGTGGCCACGGGTCCCTACAGGGCTGAGCTTCTAAGCCCCCTACCCGAGGCCTCCTGCATAACCAGGACGGACGCCCCCTCGCGGTCTGGAGGAGGCACAAGCCCTCCTCACGTCCTCCTGGGTGTCCCGGCCGGGGACCACAGTGCCCCACCACTAGCGAGGACACGTGGGTCCGAACGGCACATCCCGAAAGGGCAGCACGTCCCCAGAGAGGGTCCTACTATGTCCTCAGGGTCCAACACGGCACCCTGGGACATCTCTTTTCGGCACCCCCTCCGACGTAAACGGCTGGGTCACTATAGGCCTCCCGGCGTGGAGCTCTCCCGCAGAGCGGCCCATTCCAGGAGGGCAGGTCCCTGATGACGTCGGCTTCAGCACTCGTCGGGGCTTCGTGCCTGTGAAAAAAGGAAAAAGAGGGCCAGAATCGGGTGAAGAGGACGAGGTTGCCTGGGAGGAGTGGTGGAGCAGAAAAGTGTGGGTTTGTGTTGGTTTCTTTGTGTGTTTGTGCTTTGGACTGTGTTGGGCCGGTGGGACACGGGGAAGACGTGTGCCCACGGCTGAAGAGGAAAAAATAAAAGACCTTGAGTGTGAACACGTGCCTCTGCATATTCTGTGCCGGGTCGGGCGCTATAAAGCGCCCTGTTTACACTACCAATAAGAAACAGTAAAAATAAGTTGTTCCCATTCTACCATATACTGAACGATAGCATGCATTAAAAAAAAAAATAAACGCGTCTCATTCTGTTTCAATGTGGTTTAGCACTATCATGCATGGTAACAATATGCAGGTATACAATAGCGTTGCCTTTTCAAAATTGTAAGGCTTTGCTTTAATAAAAAAATGTAGCATTATCAGTTTATTTCAGATTTATTTTAACATGTATACAGATCAAAGACATTACTGTTGCCACACTTAATCAAGATGCACCACACTGCTACTGTCCTTCGTTGATGTTCTAAACCTCACAACATAGGTTATGTAAAATATAACATCACAAAATTCAATTCAAATATGATGTTTTTGTCCTAAAATTACTGGCAATTACTCTTATCCTCCTAAATAGGATTCACATGGCAAAAAATGAAAGCCGCCTATTTCATAAGTGGCTGAGACAAAAAAAACAAGTGATGTGATCGGTTTATGACAATCAATGAGCAAAACAAAAAAATAAGAATGATAAAAATGAACTTTTAAGTTGTAATTAAGAAGAAATGAAATGCAAAATAAAGGCCTATTATGAGGAAAACCTTATCAAGCATGGAAGTTGGTGACATTTTGCAGAAAATAAGGTGAGCACACTACAGATCATTATGGTGATATTGCGCAGAATTAAATGTTATTAAGAGTTGAATAGTAAAAATGTAATCATCCCAATGCAGTTTCTTAAATATCAGACATATATTTGATGGGACAAGCACAATTATATAAAACTGCATTTCCGTGATTGGCAAGTGTTAATATGCTCACATTCTCTTCCTTTGCTTATTTTAGATGGTCTGCTGAATATGATCTAATGGTAATTGAGAACTGTGAAGTCATGTGATGGTGACATCTTTAGAAAAAATGACACATTCTCTGTTGAAATGTGGTAAAATTTAAAAATTGGTGAGAAGTTAAAATGACCATTGAAAAAGGGTATGGATTTCCCATAAATACTACGTTTCCTTACACATAGGCTGCCATTTTTGCCAGGGTTATGTTGCTTCAGATGCTCATAAGGTATATGCCAACGCATAGGAAAAAGTCTTTATCTTAAAAATAGATATATGTGGCACCCTTGTATTTATTAGCACATAAAGGTTTAAATGGTAATTGAAAGAGCACATTGTACAACATCATGAAATGCATGTATTTTCTGAGCCATACTTCTTAGACGGGCAGGCAACCTTATCTAGCTATCTGGCAGTAAGCCATGTTTCCCTTTTGCCCATTCGCTTCAGTCATTCTTTCTATTCTAACATGCCTGCTCTAATCTCTTTTAGTCTAGTTTGGGTCATTCCAATAATAAATTGAGTTACTGTATATGTAAAGATCAGCCTTTTATATGTAAAGAGACACCTCATAGGTAAACCATAAAGCCCCGAGTTGTCTTTTTTGAAATCTTACACTGACCCTGCCATCAAGTTCTATACAGTATGTAAATTGAGCTTCAGTAAACATGAAAGACAATGTTAAAATAGGATCAAGTTTAAATCAGCCTTCTTTTTGTACCTACATTTTGTCACTATGTTTCAGAGCTCTGAATGTGATCCTGGCTGCTTCAAGTACAAAATAGTAAATAATCCTAGTCAGAATTCTAGCCCATTGTATAACTTACACTTGCCATAATTGGCCAGTTTGGATTCACCAGTTAGCCTAACTGTATGCCGTTTGATTCTCTGGATGAAAGTTCTAAGTTCAAACTTACTGCCCACTGGAGGCACAGTGCACCAGCATGCTAGCACTTGGTAAAATTATAAAATACATAGATTGGACACTTTGTTATATATACTTTACTTTACACTTTACTTGACTGCCTGAAGCGTAAAAGTTGGACAGGTAGACAAGTACCCAAAAACACTGTGCATGTTCACAGTTCACTGGGAGAAACAATGGGCTGCCATAAAAAAAAATCAGCAAACGGTGAATCCTAGAAAATGTTCTGAGGAATGGATGGCATTCGGATAGTTGGTTATGATCGGCATAAATCCATGGCAGTTGGATGCAGGATGACAATCTGTTACTGTTCACTCCTGCCAATGGGGGCACAAGAAGATGTGTTGTATGGAAAGGAAGCACTGCACAATGGAGAATGAGGAGAACATCATCCACCTGGTGATTCATACTGTCAGCACCTGCTAAAACCCCTTGTATCCAGCCTGTCAGGTTTCCATAATGCAGACTAATTGTTGCAGTTTAATTGTGTGGTCTATACTTTCATGAAACACTTTGAGTCCTATGATATAAGATACCAAAAGTTTCAATGTAAGTCATTGCCAGTCAAGTGAATCCCTTCAAAGAAGTGGTGTGACCATGAGCTGCATTAGTAGGATGATGTTATATGGCACAAAACTGCAAAAATCCTGAAATTGCTAAAGGAACGTGAATAATGTGAGGTGGCATAGTGGTTAGTGCTTCTGCTTTACAATCCCAGCATCCTTGGTTTCAATCCCATATCCGGTCATTGTTGAACAGGTTTTACCTCACATCCCTAAAAATGTCCAGTTTATCAGAACCTCAGACTCTAAACTGACCCAAGTTGTGTGTGTGAAAGGGTCCTTTAATGGAATAGGACCCATCTATTTCTTCCTTTGTGCCCAGTACTGCTGGGATGGGCTACTGATGCCATGTCCTTCGTTTAGATTAAGTGGGTTTGAAAAGGGATGATCTGTTCACTCTGTCTGTACATTCCACAGCATATAAAATAACAGACCACTGAAGACAATTTGTTTTTGCCCTTAATCTGATTCAACAGACTGAAAAGTTCCATTTGATAGACATAGGTATTTTAGTATTTCTAATGTATAAATGTTGTAAATAAGACAAGAGTGGGATAAAGAGGAAGACCAGATGATGTCTTAATGTTCATTTATATGTGGAACTCTTTATCTCTTTGTGCACATCTATCAATTACAACTTTAAACTTATGGTAGTTCAAAGGTTTTTCCCATTAATTCAAGTGATGAATAGAAAAATGTATGTTAATATTTAATTGTTTTTTTTAAAAACAGAAGGCACAATGGTTAGTGTTACTAACTCATAGCTTCATAGTTCTGTGTTTGAATCCTGGCACTGCTAATGTCTGTGAGGAGTTTACATGTTCTCTCCATGTCTGTTTGGGGTTTCCAAACACATCCTGAAGATCTATGCATGTAATGTTGGTTAGTGACATTAAAGTGACACCAGTCAGGGTTGTGCCTTCCAGATGATTAGCTCCCTGTCCATAGACTGGGATTTAGCAGGTTAGATAATAGAAATTTGCATTTTCATAAAGAATACCTCACACCAGGTCTTTAAATCAGCTATTTACTTATTTTTATGAACAAATGAATATGGCTTTTAAACATGAGAAACTTATAGCCCAAATGTTGATGTTTTGATTTTCTGAATCAGTTCCTTAAGTACAGGAAGACAGGAATCTAGATCCTACTCCTGAGATCAGTATGTGCGATCGATAGATAGATAGATAGATAGATAGATAGATAGATAGATAGATAGATAGATAGATAGATAGATAGATAGATACTTTATTAATCCCAAGGGGAAATTCACATACTCCAGCAGCAGCATACTGATCAAAAAACAATATTAAATTAAAGAGTGATAAAAATGCAGGTATAACAGACAATAACTTTGAATAATGTTAACATTTACTCCCCCGGGTGGAATTGAAGAGTCACATAGTGTGGGGGAGGAATGATCTCCTCAGTCTGTCAGTGGAGCAGGACAGTAACAGCAGTCTGTCGCTGAAGCTGCTCCTCTGTCTGGAGATGATCCTGTTTAGTGGATGCAGTGGATTCTCCATGATTGACAGGAGTCTGCTTAGCGCCCGTCGCTCTGTCACGGATGTCAAACTGTCTAGCTTCATTCCTACAATAGAGCCTGCTTTCCTTACCAGTTTGTCCAGGCATGAGGCGTCCTTCTTCTTTATGCTGCCTCCCCAGCACACCACCGCGTAGAAGAGGGCACTCGCCACAACTGCGTGATAGAACATCCGCTGCATCTTATTGCAGATGTTGAAGGATGCCAGCCTTCTAAGGAAATATAGTAGGCTCTGTCCTGTCTTACACAGAGCATCAGTATTGGCAGTCCAGTCCAATCTATCATCCAGCTGCACTCCCAGGTATTTATAGGTCTGTACCCTCTGCACACAGTCACCTCTGATAATCACAGGGTCCAGGAGGGGCCTGGGTCTCCTAAAATCCACCATCAGCTCCTTGGTTTTGATGGTGTTCAGGTGTAAGTGGTTTGAGTTGCACCATTTAACAAAGTCCTTGATTACGTTCCTATACTCCTCCTCCTGCCCACTCCTGATGCAGCCCATGATAGCAGTGTCGTCAGCAAACTTTTGCACGTGGCAGGACTCCTAGTTGTATTGGAAGTCTGATGTATAAAGGCTGAACAGGACCGGAGAAAGTACAGTCCCCTGCGGTGCTCCTGTGTTGCAGATCACAATGTCAGACCCGCAGTTCCCGTGATGCACATACTGAGGTCTGTCTGTAAAATAGTCCACGATCCATGCCAACAGGTATGAATCTACTCCAATCTCTGTCAGCTTGTCCCTAAGGAACAGAGGTTGGATGATGTTGAAGGTGCTAGAGAAGTCCAGAAACATAATTCTTACACCACCACTGCCTCTGTCCAAGTGGGAGAGGGATCGGTGTAGCATATAGATGATGGCATCCTCTGCTCCCAGTACAAGCTAATTTGGGATTAACACAAATCCTTTTGATGAGATCATTTTGCAAATGACTATAGTTGTTCTACTATGGCCAATTAAAAACGTAGGAAGAAATGCACAGAAACACTCTTGAGGGGGAATTGAACTGAAGTCTAAACTCCAACAGACAGCAACGTAATCTGCTATGCCTTAATCCATAATGACAGATGGCTTTCCTATTTTATTGTGAGTGCCAAGAAAGGAATTCAGGCTTGAAAACAGAGGTCATTTCTAAAAAAAAATACGTACATATGTAGATTTCTGGTGTTGAAGCATTGAGCACATGACTGATGCCAGTATTGCAGTAAGTGTTAATTCATCACAGGGCACACTCACATACATACCCACATTCACTCATACCAGTCCAGTTCAGATTAAGCAATTAGAACAGTTTGAGACAGCTTCCACAACATGAGGATGAACATCTGCACTCTCTGCAAACAGGACCTGAGAAATCCAAACTTTGTGAAAGACTTTTTAAAAAGTATTCCTAGGTATTTTTTCAGTAGAGTAATTGTCACTATCCAAAAGAATCTGACATTCGTGGAAAAGAATATAAAGGAATGCCTCACAATTCAAAATGTCTTTGTGACACATGTATTGTCATAGATACAAAGATCCAATTTCTGACAAACATCTCAACATTAACTACTAATGTTTGTTTACTTATTACAAACCAATTCACACGTGTATCTTCTCTGCAAGTGTTTTTCTGTTCCATGTGTGTTAAAAATGCTCCTTCTTTTTCACTGCTCTGAGTTAATCGCCACTGCTTCCACAGTAAAGGACCCAGGATGCAAAGCTATTTAATTGACAGAGGACATCTGTTGATGTCACTGACAGAACAATCAAACAAAGAAGGACCAGACTGCACTATATCTAACCCATTAGTTGTGGCCTTCCCTTCCACCTAACAGGTAGAACAACACCTTAGTTTTGGTTTCTATAAATAATGTGCACTTATGGATAGATTACTTAATTATTAATGTGTAACTACAACTTAACTAGAGTAGAAACATGTAATGTTTTAGTGCACTACAAGGAGGGATCAAAACATTCTAACATGTCTGTTACAGGAGGTGCAGTGATAGCAGAACTAAGACGGTATGAAAACTGGGACAGATGTCAATGTTTTACCTGAAACAAAACTCCAGCTATGCCCATAGAAGTCATCAGTATCATGATATCCAAATATAAAAAGAAAATGTTGGTAACAAATGAAAATAAAACTGATAGTTATTTCACATTAACTGTCTCAGTATGAAGTGTTTATCTGTAAACCTGGCTTTTATAAAGATATTGTAATTCAACTAAGCGAAAAAACTGAAGATTCTGACACACCTTAAAAATGATTCAATTTGCAGGCAGTGTGGTGCAGCAGGTTACACACTGGACTTTAAACCAGAAGGCTGCCTTTTTAGTTCACACATCTGACTGACTGAGTCACTTAACTTGCCTAAATTATGTGAACAAATCTACTTTATCCTGATCTATAAACCACCTTTGACAAAAATGTCAGTTAAAATAATAAAAGCAGACAGTGGTGAGCCACTTCAACCACCCGTAATGTTCAGCATTCACGTGTATGATATGATAGCAGACACTTTTGCCCCAGTACACTTACCACACATTAGCTATTAGGAGATGAAGAGGTGAGAGAGATAGTTAGCCAGTTAATGACTGGGGATAATTAGTAGACCAGCATGACCAGGCTGTGGTGCACATTTAGCCTAAACACCAGCAAACACTGTCTTTTTTACAATGGATGTGCAGGGATCGTTTATGACCACAGAGAGTTTCCTAACCTGGTGTGAAACTTGAATTTACTATGTTAAAAAGTGTCAAGTACTGCTTCAAAAAGCTGCAAAATCAATGGGTCATATCATTAGAGAGCCACTTCCCAAAATATAATACATGTACTCTGTTCTTCAAAATATTGGCTCAGTCTTAACAATGTTTTGACTGCACCTTGTATATACTTTTCATTGTTATTTCATACTTGGGGCTGTGCTTAGCTGATGGAAACAATTAATCAAGAACCAGAGTATATTTAATGTACTATGTACACATGACAATAAACTTAAACATGAGGCAAATATATACTAATACTGTAATTAGAAAGTAATAATAAAAATTCATAAAAAAAATAAAAATAAAAAATTCATAGTTCAAGGTGATGTCATATAAATTTAGAGTCAATGGTTTCCACATACAGTATATAAAACAGGAAATGGCAGACCAGAAGAATTTTAAAATCCCATTACCTGAATGCCTTCACTGGTCACTCTTGACTCAAGTGTTTGTTGGCTGTTCTGTTTTTCTTATTTATTTAAGAAAGAAAGAAAGAAAGAAAGAAAGAAAGAAAGAAAGAAAGAAAGACAAAATGTTATGGTACAAAAAAGTTTATTTAGTATCAGTTTTGTAAACATTTGAGGTAAATTAACATTTACATCAACTTGTTCTTACAAAATGTAATACACAAGGCACTTTGGTTAAGACAATGCTATTTGCTAATCTTAACCTCCAGATGTTTCAATGTCCCTGACTTGCCCAATGAAATGTTCACTTAGATCTTTGAGGTTTGAAAGTATACAAGAAACATACTTTGTGGGCAACAGTAAAACTCCAAGGGAGCTCAGAATTCCAACAAAACATTCTGCCCTTTGGTAACTAGCTTCATTTATTTCATTTCCTCATTATGTTTCTTTAAATTGGGGGAAGCTATACAATGATCAAGAAAATCCTTTTCCAAAAATCTGTCTTGATCATTTCCAGTGTCACCTTTCCATACTATGACAAATGTAAGAGTTCTAAAAAACATTCACATTTTTGATTCTTGAAAGCAACTGTTCAGTATACCACCATAATAAACCGGACTGACCTTTTCTACTAAAGCTAATGCATTCTTATTAAGACACTGTCAAAATTAACCTAAAATTACCATAGTTCCGCACTTTTGCCTTTTTCTTTTAGTTCTTAAAACCAGCATTGTAAACTTCAGTAACAAAATTGACTTTCCCAAATGTTTCATTCTTAATCTAAATACTAAAATGTAAACTTTAGGAACCAAAATAACAAAATACAACATTTTTTCTTTTATTTTCTTATTTTGTACAATAAAACTGGTGCAAATAAAACAATACAAACATGTAGAGAAATTACTTTGAAAGTAGTCAGCAGAGGCTGTAGGATTTTTAGAGTAAACGCTTCCTTATAGGATTGTGAATTACTGTCCAAATGGTTTGTTTTGCCTTGGATCAATACTGACTACCTCAAAAGGATTTTAATATCTAGATGGGATCACTGCAGAGGAGCTTATAATTGAGTGTGTGAGGTTCGTGTCTGCAGTATTTGATTGCTGATCCTGAGACGTCAGTCTCTCTCCACGGCCGCGGTGCTGAGCTACTCTGCTTGGATCCGTGAACAAGAGATAAAAACGGGAAATCGTATTTATGGAAAGCACATAAACCAAAACTATCTCAATGAATTAATTAATTAATAAAAGGCTTTCACAATCTAAGCGACAGATGCCGTCTTCGCCAGCTAGGTCATTTCTGGTGGCAGCATCTTGCTATGATTCAAATAGCACTGGAAGCGCAGACCCGGCGAGGTTTAATGGTTTTCTTTTTCTCTCTTTTGAAACGCACAGATTTCACGTTTTCGCTTTTAAAGTGAACAAGATGTTTGGTATCCCTTCATTTCATTTGTGTTTTACAGCGCGAGCTTTTTACCTGCTTGTGCCAATCGTGATTTTATTTTCCTTCTTTTTCGTGGCAATACTGGAGCAAAAGGTGTAGTACAAGTACGCTTGGGAGAATCTTACGTTGGTGAACAGTGTTTTCTGCTTTTTCCGTTCAGTTTGACTCCATATATGTATTCCTAGGCTCGCACTTCTGTGTTGCTACCTAAAAGTAGAGAGCACTATATGCAGCACGAATTTACTATAGACGTCTTTTTATTTTCCCTGGTAGAATGTTTACGTCAAGCTGCTTCCATCTACTTTTCACCTGCCTTTCCCATCCCAACGTAGCAGGAACCGCATCCTGTTCTGGCAGGATCGGGCATAGCCCTGGCCACGATGCCCGATGCCAAAGCATGTGCCGTTCACATTAACACAAGGCCAGTCTGGAAGTCTCCAGAAAACCCAGCAGAAGTGTATTTAATCCAAGCTCAAATTAATAATGTTCCTTTAAACGCTGATTCACTAAGGTTTTAAATTGTCAAACAATATTTTTTAAAAGCTGGAAATGTCAACTAAGACAGGTGACGTTCCATTAGGAAACTTTAAATATTTGCAAACCTAACTTTTTGAATTTGCAGGCATCGCCACGTTCATTCCCCACCCCATTCTCATTTTTAAGGGCATTTTTCCGTTGTATTGTCGTCGGGGATCCGTAGCTTGACCCAAGAGGTCTGGACTCAAGGTAGCGGCCAACGCTGTACGGGACGCCTGTTTGTCGCACGCCCCGTTGCTGTTAAATTGAGTTATATTACAAAGTTAGGAATACCAAGAAATGAAGTTAAACCCAACAAAGGAATCCGTGAGTTGTAGCTCCAGTGTGAAACAATATGTGCTTACCGTAACCCGAAGAATAAAATCTTGGAGCAAATCTACCATAAAATAAAAAGCAAACGTCTTAATAATTTATGTGCTTATGCTGTGTGTGTCACCTTGCTGGCAGGAATTTAAAATGTAACAAAATGCGAGCTTACCGTAACTACTTCGATATCGGCTGTACTGTGTTAGTCTAGTTTTATCGCTACCGTATTGCAGCTTCTCTACCCAAATTACAATTCCATGTTATATTGAGACGCATACCCATTGCAGACTATGGACTGGTTTAACATACCTAAATGATTTAAAATTGGAACGATATGTTACTTTTAACGACATTGATCTCCTGAGTACTTAGATAAAACGGAACATAATGGGGATACAGTTTGGAATTGAACGACCTCAAGAGTATAAACTATGCTAAATGAAGAAGCATGGGGGGCAATCGTTTAATTTATATTATGTATTAAATGCTAAGCATTTTTGTTGTTTTATGCTTGACTGGAATTATTTTTATGCATTTGATGTAAGCCTCGCGGTGGGCTGGCGCCCTGTCCAGGGTCTGTTTCCTGCCTTGCGCACAGTGTTGGCTGGGATTGGCTCCAGCAGACCCCCGTGACCCTGTAGTTCGGATATAGCGGGTTGGATAATGGATGGATGGATGGTGTAAGCCTTGGATTTTAAATCCAATGTTGCCGGTTCAATCCTCTCCTTTCACTTGCCTGTGCTCTGATTGAAAAAAATGTGCCTTTTTTTTTAAAGTGCCTTAGGAAGTTTCTTTAGAAAGGTGCTATACAAAATAATTTTTGTTTGTAATAAAATGTTTTTACTTCTTAAACTCGAACTGTCGCTTAAAAGACGCGGGCTCGACAGAATATCCTTTTTCATAAACGTTCCTGAATTCAGCAGGCCCAAATTTCCGTGAATTCACCTGTAGCATTTGTCTTATGAAAATGATAACATACAGTCATTGATCATTCCGTTGTAAAGATATGACCACGAGCAGCCTTTTTACATACGCTACAACTCACAGATTGCCTAACCTTTTAAATTTGGTGATGTGCATCCCTGTTCCAGTAACCTGCCTTAAGGTTCCATCATATAATGTTTTGCTCCAATACTTGACTCCTTGAAAGCGGGATTTCATTAGATAAATTAAACAGCGAGGTCATCAGACCTGGCCTTGCTGCCGCTGCCTTTACTCGCCCTGCTGAATCTCCGGACGTCGCTGAGCGCGGGAGGCTCGTGCATCTCCACCATAGTGGTGGTCACGTGACACTCGTCCTCCTCGCTTTTCCGGCCACTCGCACTTCCGCTGCTGGCGTCTGCAGTCGTGTCCTGGTGTTGCTCGTTGTGGACACTGCTGGTGGTGGAGGCAGAAAGGGAGGCAGGCTTTCTCTCACGAGTCTGCTGCTCGGTAGCGAGATTTGCCCAGTTCTGCTCCGTGGCCAGCCTGTGGTTGTTGTTGTTAATATAGAAGGGAGGTGCTTGGTGCTGGTCCACTGAGAGCGGTGCCATCTTGAACTCTGCAGTGGGGGCCTCAAGGTAATCTTGTGGACCCCCTGCAACGACCTCTGTGTAATAAGATGGATAGCTAAGACTGGCAGGGGCAGTTCTGGGACTTGTGGTATTGGGTTCCAGGTCAACCTTGTGGCAAGGGGGTTCCTGGTCCGGGGATAACCCGTTTGTCATTCCCTGTTTTATCTTCTTCCAGCCAAGGTGATAAATCTCTAACAAATTCAGCAAAAGTGATATGCAAGCCACCACAAGCATAAATATGATGAAGATGGTCTTTTCTGTGGGACGAGAAATAAAGCAGTCCACAGTGTTGGGGCACGGCCACCGGGCACACCGGTACAGGGGTTTCAATTCAAAGCCATAAAGAAAATACTGACCTACAATAAATCCAATTTCAAATATGGTCTTAAAGATGATATTGAAGACGTAGGTACGCAGAAGCGCTCCCCTAATCCGGATTTTACCATGCTCATCTCGGATGGGAAGCCGCTCTTTTTTACCTGCCGCTGCGCCATCATTTTTAAAGAGGAGCTCCTTTTCCTCCAGATGTCTTTGTGACTTGCGCAGCTCCGCTTCTTTTTCCTTCTTCTTCTCCTCCATTCGCACAATATGCAGAACATGACCAAGGTAAATGAGGGTCGGCGTTGACACAAAGATGATCTGAAGCACCCAGAAGCGAATGTGGGAGATAGGGAAGGCCTTGTCGTAGCAGACGTTCTCACAACCAGGCTGCTGGATGTTGCATGTGAAGTCGGATTGCTCATCTCCCCAAACTTCCTCAGCAGCAGCCCCCAGAACCAGGATCCTGAAGATAAAGAGCACGGTCAGCCAGACTTTGCCTATCACCGTCGAGTGTTCTTGTGCATTTTCCAAAAGTCTGCCCAAAAAGCTCCAGTCGCCCATTGTTTAAAATTTGTAGCCTATGGAAAAAGTACAATCTGTAATAAATATTATGGAGAAAAAACACACAAAACTCAAACATTGATGGTAAAGACAGAGAACGACTATCAAAAATGTTATCTAAAGAAAAAGCTTCTAGAGCAGACGTGAAATGAAAATGTGAAGGATGCAAAAACAGGAGATGCAATTCATATATTCAAGCCAAAATACTTCCTAAACAGATCCCTTAAACAGAATTGCTGTTTTTGATTGATTCGGTTTCTGTTCAGTTTCATAATTAATAGCTAGTATAAAGTATTTTTGTATTTCAGTTCAACCTTAGTAATATTAATGACTAATAATGAAACAAAATGCATCAGTTATTTTAGATTCTTACCAGTGTTTATTATTTACCTTCTTTGTCATGGAATGAATTGAACATTCAAAGATCCAGATAATGAAGTCACTAAAGAACTAAAATATGTTACTGTTAAATATGGCTTATGATTGTTACATTTTTCTAAGCACTTTTAAAACAAACAACAAAGGGTTCTAATATAATGTAGTGTTCGTCACAAATTCATTCATTCTAAGGCTTTTCAAATATGCACAAACCAGTTTGGGGGCCTTATATCAGTTTGGTAAACTGTGATGCTCATGCACACTTATTTGCACTCAGGTTCACATTTGTAATTTAACTTGAAATGTGCATTTGGACTTGATAAAAAAAAACCAAAATCAGCTCTAGGGAGGGGAAATTGCAAAGACTCAGTGACAAAATGGAAACTTAACACTCAGTTTTATGGTGCTGGGAGACAGTATTGGTAGCCATTGTGCCATCATGCTGTGTTTTGATTACAAAGTCCTAGTTTTGATTACATTTTAGCCAACCCCACATACAAGTATAACTACAGTGTTTATTTATAAGTCTCTTTATGCATGCGAATACAGTATGCCTAACAGAGCATACCATATCAAGGCTAATTAATCTAATAGTTGTAGAGCAGTATGTACAGAAAAGGTCACACAAACGAGTAAAACATTCATAACTTAGCAAGTAGCACTAGGGTGTTGGTAACTGTGGCAGCCATTATGGATGTAACGAGAAGTCAAGCAAAATGACAACATTTATTGGCTAACTAAAAAGATTACAATATGCAAGCTTTCAAGGCAACTCAGGCCCCTTCTTCGTGATTACATCTTGCCTGAAGAAGGGGCCTGAGTTGCCTTAAAAGCTTGCATATTGTGATCGTTAGCCAATAAAAGGTGTCATTTTGTTTGACTTCTAATAATCGAACAAAGTAAATGAGTTAAACTCATGGTGAACACAGCTAAACAGACAATCAAACAAACAACAAAATAGTGAGAATTGTAATGTGAAGTAAACATCAATTTGTGGTTAATGTAAATTGTGCAGAATATATTATGTAATCACAATTAAAATAAACTGTTATGCTAACTTTTATATGAGTGGAAAGAAGATATTATGAGGGGAAAATGTGGGAGCTAAAACAGTAATACACTTTACATAAAATCAAGATATTTTTAAAACAGACAACTAAGTGAATAAACAAATACATATACAAATAAACAAGTAACAGACTACTGAGAATTGTAATGTGAAAAAATCAATTTTTGGTTAGTCTGATTTAAAGAGTCCAGAATACATTATGTAAATATCACAATAAATTACCATCTTTTATATAATCATATAATTGGAAGCTAAAACAGTATTAAAGAAAGTCAGGTTAAAAAAAGATGTGATATACTGTATGTATAATCCATGATTTATGTGATATCTGTCATTATTCACACTTTACCTATCTATCTATCTATCTATCTATCTATCTATCTATCTATGAAGAACTGTTAGAGAAATTATGCATCAATTAAAAAAAGCTAAGCGAAGATAATCTGTGATTAAATCTTCCTTGTGCATAAAGTTAGACATAACTCTACAAATGTTTATCACTTAATATAAATCACATTACAAATACTTAATTTGTGTTAAAGTCACCAGCTTTTATTGTTCTCTTCTAATTGCTATCAAGCTCTTATAAAAAAATAGTTGTGAGGGACATCTTGAAAGGGCTAAAAACTTAAAATATATGTAAATGAATGCGAAGAATTATAGTTAGTCTGCAATATATGGTTTCTCTCTGTACGGCTGTGCTGTAATTAGGCCGAATTTTGTATTAGAAAAAGTATTTGGATCCAGCTCCTAAGTAATTGCAAGCATACGTACATTATGGTAATTTGTAAATCTGGCATTGGATGTGCTAAAGAATGTTGTCACCGAAATCGCCGTTTCCTTATTAATAGCCTTATGTAGTAATTCGCTTGTACCATTTGTGATTGGCAGGGTTTTGACATCAAGACTAACTGCAATCGGAAGGAAGAAGTTTACATAAAAGTCGTAAATAACAGCATGCTACGTCACCTGAAATCGTCTTTTTGCTTTCCTAACTTCGTTTAATTGTCCTACTGTTTATTTTGATACGAACATTTTATGACTTCTGAATTTACTTGTGGACACTGGCGTCAGAGTCTTTACACATATGAAAATCCCTAAAAATCAGTTGGGACCATCTAAGCAGGTAAAATACAAGGTTCTTAAAAGCTTATAACAAAAAATGACCTACTGCAATCAGTCGCTCGTTTATTTTATATGGCAACATTAGCAGCATGCGCTATCAAAAGGCGCTTTAATAGTAAGCAAGATTTTAATGCAGCTATTTTTAATCACACAATACAATAATGGGAGTATAATAAGAAAAATATAGTATTGAACTGCGCACGTACCAACAATGAGGGAAATGATTAATCTAGCACTCCACGTGTCTTTTACCGTACAATCAGCTTAAGACACGAATCACTGCCCGGACGGGACCATACTCAACATGAGCACATCCCAACTGTTGACCACTTCGAGTTACCAATGCATGGTTCTGTACCACCTGAGAATTGATCACTAGTGCATGAAATATTTTTCAACAGAATTAAAAGTATTCTAAACTCATTTGCATTCGTTTCAACAGACATGATACCTTGAAAGCGTGAGTTAAAGCGTCGATGTTATATTAAATCTTATATTGTTAATGTAAGCCTTACAATTTTAATTGTGGAAAGAATGTATATATATATATATATATATATATATATATATATATATATATATAGATATATATATATATATATATATATATATATCATTTAATTGCTAATATAACACATGAAATTTTCCTGTCTGGAATTAAAGTAGATTACTTCGTTTAAAGCGCTCCATCTCTAACTGCACATAACTGCAAATAACCGTTAACACTAATCTTAATATTTTGGAGCTCAGATTCTTTATGAAGACATTTTATCGTGTCTCTGTACCTTGAAAGTATTTGAAAACTTGTGGTCAAACGGGAAGTGTAAACAGCAAACATATTGTAAAACAACTTCTCTGTTTTGTTTTTTTTTTAGTTTGACGTTTTAAATTCAGGAAAGAACACATGTTGCATTGTTTTTCCATGTTTACGCCTTGGATTGGTCCTTTTATTTGTCACTAAAGTTTAATGTACTGTACACCCCAGCCCCCCAAAAAAGGTATTTAAATATTTAAACGGTTCCAGTGGTTCCACCCATAACGAATGCTTGTCTCATCGGAATCAAAACTGCTGAATAAGGAAAATATTTTGCTAGATCAACTCAACTATTGCATAGTAACCTGAAACACTTGTGAATTAGATTTTCAGTAAATAATATTTGAAATGCTTTGCATGCTCTTCAGGATTTATTTCACAGTTAAGAATTTTAAAGTACTTTAACGAAACAGTATAAATGTGCAGCATGTCATGATTATCACGTTTTCTTGTAGTAGTATTATTATTAATTTCTATGCTGTTTTTACCATTTATTCGAAAATTATAAAATGAAGTTGAATAAGCCCGGCATCCTGAAAATGATTAAGTGGGGCCAGAGAATTATACGGAAACAGATTAGCTGTACAGTACTGTATTTATATCACATACTTACTTATATGTGTATGTACTGTGTATGCATATTTATGTATATCAATATACATCTATTTATATACTTATATGTGCTTACACATACCGTCACCCTTCTCGTATGTGAAGCTGTATATTTATGTATTATATGCATTTGTGTGTAAATATATATACAGTATATATATATATATATATATATATATATATATATATATATATATATATATATATATATATATATATATATATAGTGGGGACAGGAACCCACCCTGGTCAAAACACAGAAGCCATTCCAGGACACTGCTTTCTCGCTAGGCGCAGACCCCTCCTTAACAAGCCAAGATAACATCGGGCCAATTTAGAGTAACCTTTTAATCTTACATGTTCTCACCGTGTACGTACATACACGTACACACACAAATAATCAAGTTTACATCTTGCCTGAAGAAGGGGCCTGAGTTGCTTTTAAAGCTTGCATATTGTAATCTTTTTAGTTAGCCAATAAAAGGTGTCATTTCACCCTACTTTCTCCTGTGAGTGACTTACAAATCATGGTTGGGTCTTTGTGTTTTTTTTTTTTGTTTCAAAAACGAACCCAAAGACAACTCGACACTAGCCCTGATGTTCCTTCCAAGTTGCTCTTTGTGTGGATTTTGCCGCATTCCTCCTGGTGCTCCAGTTTCCCTCCCAGAACCGCACTTCTAAATTCAGTTAACTGGTGGCCACAATTCGTGTCCTGCGATGAACTGGAGTTCCGTTCATGGCCGTTTCCGGGCCTGCATCCAGCGCTGTCGGGGTAGGCTCCGGTCCCCATGACCCAGGTTTGGATGAACTAACCGATCTTGAAAATGATTGCATATACGCACTTATATCTGCATCATATCTTAATTGTTTGTGTGAAAAAGAATGTGTAATGTATTCGTATATACTGTATAGTCCTAATACAGTCCCGTAGCATCCCCGCCATTCATTGTAGGTGTAAAGCTTTTAGAGTAAATCTCCGTTTAATTCGTCTGTGTTTGGGTGTGAGTGACAGGCGGGCACAATTAGGAAGGTGCCAGCTCTCTTTATGCTTGCTGGCACAATCTATTGAAACCTATTTATTCTTGTGCAAAAGCAATTGTTTAAACAGATGAGCTTAATGAAGTGTTACTAATACCCAACACAATGAATACAGAATTCATTTTTAAACTTATACAAGCAACACAGGATATTATGAAAACACAAACAAGTGAAAAATAAAGACTGAACAAAACAAATTAACAGAACTTAATGGGCAGCGGCTGCCAATAAAACGCAATGCACCAGCTTTTAATCATACCTCGATCTGGGGATGCCAAACAGTTAGCTATACAGTAGCACATAATATCCGGCTGCTTTTGATGCCATATTTTGAGTGCGTTGGATAGCAGACAGACTTTCTTTCCTAGGATGTCGCCCTCCCCCTTCCCTACTCCCAATCACAGCAGCTTTGCCAGCTTACCAAACTCCTCTGGAAGCAGCCCAGGCCAACTTATTCAAGAACAACCTTCTTCGCATATGAGAGTAGGGAGCAGTCTTTCCAAAAAAAAAAAAACCTAGATCTTAGGGACGAATTGAACTTGGAGCCAGGATTCCGCAAAGCTTTGCTTCTCATTCCCAGCCATCGCTGCTATCACATTGTGTGAGTATGCATGGTTGAACCCATCAAGTCATCAGGCAGCCCGAGATCGCCACGCCCCTGGCACTATCACTGACTGCGAGTTGCGCACACTTGACCGCCGCTCTTTCACACGTTGCGGGATGGAGGCACTTTTTTATTTTTCCATTTACTTTCCTGTCTCTCACACACACGCGTTCATGCATTGCCGGCTCTTTTCAAAACTATAATTCATCGTTATCTTGTAGTTCTACAAATCCAGTCATCAGTTCCCAACTAACATTTGCGTCATATGATACCATTTCAACTTGGCGATACAATGTCTGCCGAATTCCAATGGTCTTTTTTAAGTGCGCCTTTCACGCTCTTGTCAAGTGCGTTTATCTGTCACGCACACAAGTGTGCAGCTTCAACTTCATAGGAATATTCGCTCCAGTAGGAGACGCTATTGTCATTTGGAGGAACACAAGCATATACTGCAATATATGCTTGTGTTCCTCTAATAAATATTGGTTAGGTATGATTTAAAAAAAAATAATAAAAATATATATATATATATATATATATATATATATATATATATATATATATATATATATATATATACACATATAAATAAATAAAAAAAATGAAAACCCCATCCAGTAAGGACACACTCGTCTCTATTAATAAACATATATTTTTATTTAACTGGCAGCAACATTTATTTTGAAAACAAAATCTAGGAATCATATACTAATTAAATATATTACTTATAAGAAAAACTACCTTGAAATATTTCGATAAAAGATTGTATTTTAAACATACACTAAACACAATTAATCCAGAAATGTCTTACACAGCTACTCTTTTTTTGCTTAATCTCAATCCACTGTATATTTTGCGTCACAATCGCCAACAAAGCAACAATCGAAAAAAATATTACGTATTGCAGTATTTTCCTTCTTCATACACACAGCTTCCACCAAGTATGAATTAACGTTGTGAAAGTTGGGGAATGACTGCATTTTTGTTAGCGGACTCTTAGAAAAATACAAGTTGACATAAGAAATATCTGACAGATACAAAGTGCAAATAAGCATTATTGGTTATTTGGCAGAGGACAGCGGTCAGACTCACAATTTTAATACAGATCGTTCTATTTTACATTTCAAATATAAATCCCGCAGTGGTTTAAATATGAGAAGTCAAATTACATCATCAAACGTTATTAAATGGAAAAGAAACCAGTAACAAAACATACCCGTTTTATATTATATCTTCATTTGTAGTGTAAAACATTTAAGTGTTTGGGCCTTTGATTATCTCTTTAAACATATTATCAATCATATATGTTGCAGACAGATTCAAATAAGTCCTTTATAGTTTGTAGTGAAGGTACCAAAAAAAAAAAAAGTTTACACGTTTACGATTTTTAAAGGAAACACGCCGCCCCCTGCTGGAGAAATAAAAATGTCAACTTTGTTCATTATTAGAGGAACTTCGCCTAACTTTCACAATAGGCACTTTGTTAAAAAAAATACTGAATGAAACAAAGTATTTTTTTAACTTAATGTCTCATTTTCATGAAATGTTCAACCACAAAAAAGCGAAAGTCAGACAGGAACAGTTAGTGGACACTAAAAAGTAGCAAAGCATTTAAAAATATTTCTTAAAATTACGATTTTTACACACTAAGGTTTAGAATCTTGTTTCTGATTTGCACTGCATAGTTAAAATAATTTTAAGTCTACATTCATCAAAAAATGTCGATCAATATAGATCTAGGGCTTCCCAAGTCTTCATGGAAGCTTTTGAACTTGTGCATAGTATTCACAAATATCATTCAAGGAAATGAGGATTCTACCCAAAGTTATTATTTGCCTGTAAAGTGATTAAATAACATAAATATATCTTAAATGAAACATAAATTATCAGCTTAAATATTATCTGCTGTAGGTACAGCTTTGTAACATTAGGAACACTTCTTGTCAGTAACTAATTATCTTTACGTCTTTGTCTACTTTTTGGAGTGTCAGTGCTCTGCCTTCAGTAAACCTGCTACTCCCATTAAAATAATCCTTCAAGCCAGGGAATCCCATGCTTCCTTTTAATGACCCTCCCTTAGCTTATCATTTTTGACTCAGACCAACATCTTTAATAAAGAACAATACCTGCCAGGGGCAGGCCTTCAGTTTACATTAAACAAAATGTGATTTATGTGTATTGTGTTATTTGCTCAAATGAATTAAATCTATTTCTGAAAGGAATATATGTGTTGAAATGTGTATGTACAGTAAACACTGATAATATATTTAAATATATTATAGTGCCGAGGAGTGCCCAAAAACTAAATAGGCAGTTTCTAGTATGAGATTTTAGTTATTGTTGTTAAATACTAAAAACTACAATAATATGGTAAATAAGCATGCATTATTAAAGTAAACACGTTTTGAAATTGGACCATTTTGTGCCTTATGGCTACAATAACAATCCCCTTTTACTAAACTTCTATATAAAGTGGGTATTACTGTACAAGTTGAGATCAGAAAGAAAATGAATGAACTAAACACTTTGATTTGTGGCAGGGATCCCCCTGGAGTGAATATAGACTTCCTATCTTAAGGTTAATAAGGATTGTGCAAAAAGAATCCTCTTAATCATTCTTTAAATTCATCTAGGCATTAAGACAGGACACTGACAGACATAGATGTGTAATACAATCCTCCTTCACTACATCGCACTAATATTGCACTAACTATACACCTTCAGTTTTGTTTTAAACTTGTAAACAGTGTCTTTAATGACTTTCATTATGGAAATATCACTTTTTCCTAAAAAACCTAAGCTGGAATAAATAACAGTATATGAGCTTGTAGATTTTGTTTCTAATACAAAACTTTGACTATTGATTTTTCATAGAACTGTCCACTTACAAGAATACTTCTAACAATATGAAAGCCATTAAATTCTATCATTTTTTAAAAACACATTCAGGCAGTGATGCATAGTAAAATATAATTTCCAAATTGTTCTAGAAAGTACAATTTCTCTTGTGACCTAATAGCAGTGCTATGCAAGCTTGTCCATGGAGCTGTCTTTGCTAGAAGAGGCCTCAGAAAGCAGCTGCTCGTTCTTCTTGTTCTGCAGGTGTTCCTTCCCTTTGGGCAGGTGGCTGGGGTGATAAGACCTTTGCTGCGAACGCCTGCAACAGCGTACTAGGGCTTTGACCACCAAATAGCACATTTCTGCCACATTGAGGACCATGCAGAGTGCAGAGGCACTAATCATGAAAATGGTAAACACGGTTTTCTCTGTGGGTCGTGAAATGAAGCAATCCACCACATTAGGACATGGCCATGCATCACACTTTACCAGGCGGGGCATCTGGAATCCACTGTACAACAAGTAAAAAACATAGATGAAAGCCCCTTCAAATGCCAGCCTGAAAAAGAGGCTTACAGTGTAAGTCCACCATAATGAGCCTGTAATTGGAAGCCTTTTTTTCTTGAGCATCTCTAGGTCCTCATCAGCCTTATCTCCCATAGTCTTAATGATGTCCTTCTTCTGTTCCTTCTTGCTGTGGGCCACATGCATAGCTACTAGGAGAGCCGGAGTAGACACAAAGATGAGCTGGAGGCACCACAGACGAATATGAGAGATGGGAAAGTAATGATCATAGCAGACATTCTTGCACCCTGGTTGTAAAGTGTTGCACGTGAAGTCCGACTGCTCATCCCCCCAGACGCTTTCAGCTGCTACCACCAGGATCATGATGCGAAAAATAAAGAGGACTGAGAGCCATATCTTCCCCAAGCTGGTTGAGTGTTTGTTTACACCCCCAAGCAAAGAGTACAGCTGTCCCCAACTCATCTTTTCTGGTCAGTGGATCTGTATGAACAAAAAACAATACGCCATTAGTCATTCTATATCTACACGTTGCATCTATTTATCATGTTCCTCATTGTATATAAAAAAAAAACGCTTTAAACTGTACATATGCACTCTTCAGACAAACAAACATCGTAAAACTCATTACACATTTACTACTTTCATACATAAATGTCTAGCAGTTGAAATTTTGTTTTTGGATAATGTCCCAAAAATTTCTCTACCAGGTAAGTTAACATTCTTTAGCAAATATGCATTGTTAACAAATACACAGCAGCTAAACAGAACCAAAAAAGACTGGATGTCATTTTCCAGAAAGATGTGGAGGTTCTCAATGGTTTTGCCATCATTTGGAGATCTGTTGCACTGAAGCAAATACAAAATGAAAAAGAAAATGTGCTTTTCTATTGTGGGGTCCAACAAGTCACAGTTCCTTTTACTGTATATCCAAGGCACACAATGGGGAGCATTAAGTTATTGTCCACTACCGCTACCATAACCAAATGGCTCCCTTGCTTCCTAATGAATATTTAATGCTGATGGGAAACACAATTAAGATCATTGTTACATTTTTACTATCAACCAGTTTCAGCCCTAATAGTAAGACAAGAAGTGTGCATTTGAACCATGGATGCTTTATGCACCATATTTAAATAGTCACTCAGTGGCACAGAGACAGGAAAGGGAAAACAGGGAGAGGGTGCCGGGCAAATGTGTCCACTTATATAGATATTTATTACAACGAGAACTCCCTTGAAGCACAGCATAGACACATTAAAGTGACAAAAACACCCCCAAGAGGAACCTCGATCTCTGTTGCAAGACTGTTTGTGCTGAATGTTACATTTGTAGTAGCATTAAATATAATCACTGCCATTTTCATACATCAAAAAAAGAGTGTACATATCTGAAAGCAAAAATCGGGTTAACCTGGTTTGCTTAGGCCATTCGGCAATTTCTGATTAAGCGTCAGGCAATCTCTTCAGGCTCCCCTGTACTCAGTGAACAGCCACAATCAGCAACACCAGTTCAGCCACAGGGTGAGTGGGTAACAGCGAAATGGGAGTCTAAGAAGTCTCAGCAGAGCTGACTCTTTCAATCTCTGTTGCCTCTGGTGAGAGTTTTTCAACTTTAAAGGGGATTCAATTTTACTTGAGATCTACCATGTGCCAGGAGATCCTTTCAGCCCTAGCTCTAGTTTCAATAGAGCCCAATGGCTAAAGTCCTTTGGACTCAGAAGACATAGCAGCCTCATCTGCTGCACCCAAAATAAAGCCACAAACAGCAATTCTGAAAGTTAACAGTTAATACCTTTGTGAGCATTTTTAAAAAATTATAGGATGTACACTTTTAAATATTACAGTTTTCAATTTCTAGTTATCATTTTTATCATGTGTATCTTACATTTATTTGTATTTTGTGTTTACTTTTTCACTAATTTAAATTTACTTTATTCTATTATTATCGTTCGGGACGGCATGGTGGCGCTGCTGCCAGGGTTTGCCTGCATGGAGCTTGTATGTTCTCCCCATTTCTGTATGGCTTCCTCTGGGTGCTCCAGTTGTCCTAAGGCATGCAGGTTAGGTGAATTGCCGGTGCTACATTGCTTCTAGTTGGTTTTTGTTGTGTTTGTAGTCGCCCTGCAATGGACTGATACTCTGTCCAGGGTTTGTTTGTGCAAGCTGGGATAGGCTCCAGCGACCCTGGTCTGGATTAAGCAGTTTAGAAAATGACATCTTATTATTGTTTTTCTATATTCTATATACACGAATTTATTGTAGTGTTTTAGATAGATAGATAGATAGATAGATAGATAGATAGATAGATAGATAGATAGATAGATAGATAGATAGGTTAGAAATGTATTTGTCCCTGGGGAATGGGGGTTTTATTGATATGAACTGAATTAAATTGTAGTTGTGTTTATTAAATTCTCTGTGTTGATCTTATTCATTTAGACTTTGTGCTAAAATAATGTAATAAATTCTACCATGTTGAGACTTGGGGGAGACCGAAATAGAGGGCCTCATTGAGTTCTTTTTTTTTTGCCCTCGGAGTGCCTAGAATTCCCTCTGCCTTCACTATACTTTTTTGGGTTGGTTTAGTTCTCTGCAATATATACTTATTATGCAAAATAATGCTACAAGAAACATGGACCACAGGCAAAGTCTGGGTTGATGACAGCACTAAATACATTATGATAACATCAATCAGTAGCAAGAAAGTGGATTGTCGAACAGCAGCAGTGTGAGAGAGAGTTAGAAAACTGCAATTAGAAAATAAATAGCAAAAAAAAGCAATTTGGAGTTTTGGCAGACTTGCACCCAAAGCTGCTAGGATATGTTTTAGCAGCGTGATAATCCTAAATTGAAATAAACACATCTGCGAAATAATAAATATCCATCTTGATATGCACTCATGGCAAAAATCAAAGGCAGCAGATTGTGACAAAGTGAAAATGTATCTGAATCTGAAAAGCAGTATTTAAGGTGCAATTTCTGAAGGGCATAGAGCTGGAAATTCATTATATTCTATATCACAGTGTTTTTAATATGAAAAAATAAAATTATGTTTTTGAGTGGTGCTTTCAGGAAACAGAACACACAATAAAGTGGGGCTACCTCATTGAAGTCATCTATGTGCCTCGTTTGTGTTATTTTCAGCAGAAAAGCGAGTACTGAAATATATAATTTGCCCAGCTTCAGGCAAAAATGTCATTAAAATTAATAATGTGTAAAATGACTCTTCCTACAGTACATTTGAATGAGCGTACAACATACTTACCAATGGCAAATTCCAAAGGTTGGCGCTAAAGTCTAGTTTACTGTCACTGTATACATACTATTGACGTCTGCCTTGCTCTTTCATCTTTTTTTAAATGCAGTATTCCAAGGCCTTTACGAATCTACACGTTCCAGATTTACTGCCACCATGAGTATTACTTTACTGTCCGATTTTGGACTTAATCGATGGCGCCTTACATACGTAGTTTTTCCCAATTGCAGCTTCTTGTCGACTGTCTTTGCCAGCTCAGGTCATTCTACAACAGAACACTCTGCACTACCGGGATGCCTGCGGTTCAGGGGCCGGGTGCCCACGGGTCATTTCGAATTTGAGTACGGGTATGAACGAGTTTTCAAGCACTGGACGATCTTCTCGCTCACCGCTTGATGGTGTTTTGCACCCGGCGATGACTGGACAGGTTTCGAACACTTTGCAGTATTGGATTATGCAGATTCGTTAACATACCCGACAAAGATTGGCATTTTTATATTGCCACCTTTTTATAAATGCGCGTGTGGCCGCTAGATGGCGCCACATGACGCAGATGAATTGATTTGCTTATTCCTTGTCGCAGACAGTGTAATGCTTTCTGGTTAACGCCTATCCTGTACAGTCTGCTTTGTCCTGAACAGGGTCGTGTGGGTGTTAAAACAGTCCTGGATATCATCGGACGCAAGGCAAGAACAAGCCCTGGACAGGGCGCTAGTCCATCGCAGGGTTGTCCTGTGCATAGCTTTTATATTCATAGTTCAATAACTGGAAGGCAATGCACATTCGTATAAATCCTACTTTCTTAATCCTGTAGGCTAGAATACATTGAAATTAAAAAAGTCAATTGTACATAAAATATCGGCCCCGGCAGCTGAGTGCGTTTTCGACCCTCGGTTTTAGATATAACATTCCCAAATTCGATTTATCCAATTCAGGGTTAGATTAATTGATGTGTGGTTTTGTGA
This sequence comes from Polypterus senegalus, assembly GCF_016835505.1. Lineage (NCBI taxonomy): Eukaryota > Metazoa > Chordata > Cladistia > Polypteriformes > Polypteridae > Polypterus > Polypterus senegalus. The sequence continues at coordinate 75,224,773 of NC_053155.1, forward strand.
CTCCATGTGTCCCTTTAATGGACTGGCTTCTCATCCTCGATAGAATGCTGTCTTGCACTCGATTCTGCCAGGATGAACCCCGACTCTGTGACTCCAAAATGAACGGGGCGCGTTCACATAATGCAGGTATGATGTATACTAGTTAGAGATGCAACGATCGTACAAAAGTCCTGCGAGTTTTTATGTATAGATATGAACTTTATCTTAAAGGACTGCAGTTTAAACGTGGGCACCACACGAATAATCCACGCTTTAGAGTTTAATAAATCCCGAGTTTGAAATACACATCCACACAAACGCGTTTTAAAGACACGAATTCGCAAATTTAAAAAATCACGTTACAGGTCAAATGTGATTAAAAGACGAGTCACGTGAGGAAGAAACGAAGTGGGCAATAAAGTGACTTTAAGTTAAATAGACTATATTATTCCAGAAGGAAACCGACTTTCAGCAGGCAACATTGCTCACTTAAAAAATGAATACACATTAGTATAATTACAACACACTGCCGGGATGTCATAATTCTAACAGTGATATGTAAAAAGACAGCATCAAGGCTGCATATATTCACAGAGTGCTGATAGCACTAAGATTAAAGATGTCATCTATTCCATTTAAGTGTTGGGACACTAAATAAGAAACTTCATGACAAGAACTGAAACTTGGAAAAAGAGGGTGCCTGCCGTTTGATAAAATCGGTCTTTCAACCTGCTTGTGAGATGCTAAAGAGCATTTTATTTTACAACGATTCAGAACCCAGCATATAAATATGCCGTAACAGACGTTTCAACAAAAGATGTATGGAAGAGTAATCCCCTGCAAAAATACATTATAGTCAAATACAAAGACAGTTTCGATGAAAGACTTGTAAAAGAATGACATTATAGTATTCTCTACTTACAAACAATTTAATTTCCTAACAAAATACAGCCCTTTCTGAATTTTTTTCGTTTACTTCACGTAAAAAGTATTTGTTCAATTTGTATTTAAAGTTCGAACACTTAGTTAAATGACTTAAAGGACCATTAAATAATAAAGAAATTGTATCCGGTCTCCGATCAGTTTTAAAATACAGACAAAACTTAGGAACGTCAAGTATGAAATATCAATTTGTATCTGTCAGAAATTGTCTTGAATAAGAGATTTTAAAGCCGTTATTTAAATTCCGAAAATCTGTAGTTTTATTGGACAAAGCGTATTCTTGTAAAATTGTTGAGATTACCTTGTAAATTACGTGACGGTCGGTATTGTCCAATCTATGATCGTTGATATATACAAGTTGCTATTATTTGATGCTTTGAATTGACTAGATATGAAACCAAGTTTACCGGATTGTAAACTACACAAGCCGCGCTGATAACCGTACAGTAGACTCATTGCCTTTTGACACCCTTTTATTAATGATAGCTATGGCCTTCATAAAATAATGACAGCTCTCTCAAAATAACGGGCTACCGATAAAGACCACGCCTTATCTTCTAGACGGGTATGCTTACATTTTATACGGTTAATTTGTTTAAAATCCAGAAAATCACGTGGCAGAACCCACCCAATCTGCCCCAATCCGACTGTAGTCGGAAGTGTTTAAATTGCGGCGCCTCCTGTCCATTTATCTCGTGGAAACCTCCCAAGATGCCTCAGCGAGCAATCCTCACGGAAGAGACGGTGCAAATTTAAAAATAAATGAACCCAATAGGTGTAATGGAGAAAATGATATTAAACATAAACTAAAATGTAATGCAAATTCTTTTAATTCTAGCAACATTACACTTTCAAACTCCCCTTTGTCCAATGATCGCAAGGTCTGGAGCCTATCTCAGCAGCGCTGGGCACAAAGTTAGAAATAAGTTGACATTGCACCAGCCTATTGTAAATCCCGCACACACATACTGGCAATGTTTAGATTTGCTGGGTCACCTAAGCATTCTGTGCAGACACGGGGATAACATGCGACCTCCACAAGACTGAGCGCGGGATCCAGAAGACGCACCACTGGCTTAAACACGTTTTAAACTAAGTAGGCAATGAACCATATCGAGTCACAAGAAAAAAAAATCTAGTAGTAAATAAGAGACACGCCGTCCATTTCATTGGGAAGCCTAAATCGGTTAGCTGGCAGTGTGTTTTTGTTATGGGCCCTTGCCCAGTCCATTGTTGTGACCTGCTTCATACAGAGACGTAAGTTTTATTAATCTGTTTACAAGAAGGTGTCATTTTTATAATGCTATAACGTTTTACATGCAATGTGAAGTGAAAAATACTAATACGCTTTGTGAATCTTCTGTGGTTAAACAATGACATCCATTATGAGAGCCCGCTTAGTATACTTTATAGTTTTAGGACTGTGCCTATCGAACGCATGACAACGATTTTCTGATTGCCACAAAAAAAGAAGAGAAATCAAAAGCGCATTCCTTATTGCAGGACAATGCAAACATATGAACGACCCTTTCAATTACTGAATCTGATTCAGAAGCAGTGTACCCCGAATAGTTTGTAGATACGGCCTTTGAAACGAATACCCGGTTTCTTTTTGAGCCTGTGATCCCCAACCCCCCTTACCTTAAATTTAACTCTTGTCTTTTAGGAGGCGTTTAGTAAAGTGATCTTCCCATTCCTCGATCACACGCTCGCCTCTCAGAGTCCGTCCATATTATCCAAGACGTAGTCTATAAGCAAGTCGGACTTTATACTTTACGAGTACGAAGTTTCCAACTTCAAGAAAGTTTGCGACTCTTTGATTCGGGCTTGCACCTGCCCTTTAGTCCCTGTACCTGCTGTGACGCATTTGAAGGGCGGAGCCAAGATCTTGACGAAATGATGAATCAACAAAATCGGCGGGGCGGGAGGTTGGTGCAGCTCTGGTGGGATTATTAGGTCTTCAACGGATTTTCGCGTTAATCTGTTAGTGAAGACAGACTTTACTGACTAGAATACGCATCAATGCAGTGCTGACTACAGAAAGCTTCGCCACGTGCACGGCAATTTAACATTCCATTCAGTGAAGTTAGTCAATTAAAATGCAACTGAAAATGACAAGAAAAGCTGAACGCTTCAGTGCAGTTTGTTCAGATTCAGCTTGACTGGTACATGTTACTAACGAAAGGGTAGAGAGCTCTTGACAGCCTGGCTATAAAGGGACGTTAATTTATATATATATGGCAATTATTATATAAACATTAGACTTGTTAATGAAATATTATACGCAGTTCATATGGAATATTTATGCAGAGGTCAGAAGACGTTATGGTTTTAAAGAAAGTACTAGTTTATGATTTTTTTATACTTCTGTTTCATTTTTCATTTTTCAAGGGAAAATAATTTCTTTCTACTCATCCATTATTATTATTATTATTATTATTATTATTATTATTATTATTATTATAGAGTAATGCGCAGGAGTCTTTATCAAAAGATCAAGATCCTTCCATTATCCAACCCACTATATCCTAAATACAGGGTCACGGGGGTCTGCCGGAGCCAATCCCAGCCAGCACAGGGCGCAAGGCAGGAAACAAACTCCAAGCAGGGCGCCAGCCCACCGCAGAAAGATCAATATTGCATACGTATATTAGAATATGTTCAGGGAAACGCAAAGTAATTAGGCAACAGAGAACAAAATTCGAGGTTATAGGGCACAAAAAAGTTGTATCGCAGTAAGATAAATTAGTAAAATGTTAAAACAACAGTTAGGTGTTATTTAAAGGCTTACGGCATATTTTAGTTCAGAGAACAAAATATAATTGAAAAGCACAAATGCAACATTAAAATGAATTATGGTAAACTATAGTTAATATTATGGAATATCTGTATTTTATTAGAAAGTATCTTTTAATCAGTGATAATTAAAATAAGGTTAATGTTGACAGAGTGATAGTTAACAAAAAGACAAGAAAGTGTAACTATTCAGTATTTATTAGACTAAGCAAGACTAATCTGGATGTAATTCAGATTGCAAAATAGTGTATTTGTTCTTTAACTTACTCATGTATGAACTTGTCCCTATTTTTATCATTCCTGAAGTTAAAACTCTTACATAATATTTCAGTGAATGTTCAAATGGGCGGTTTATTAGGAATATCAATGAAGGTACTCAGTCCGGCACCTAACGTTTAATATTTTGCTGAGCACGTTGTCGTCAGGACCACAATAAAAGTAAGAATTATTTCATGCTCAAAAATGAAACTTGTCTTATCGACAGTTTTGCGAATCTGACTGTATTAGAATCACCGAAAATCTTTTGCAATGTTTAGATTGCTTGCTACTTTACATATGGCATTGCAAAACTTCTTGTGATGGGGCATTTTGTTTCAAAACATTATATTTGTACCAGAAACAAACAAACAAACAAACAAACAAACAAAAAATAAATAAATAAATAGGTTATACAAAGAATGTCAGGCCGCTGTTTCTCTGCATTGAAACACCTACCGCGGTTTGAGGTCCATATTTGAAGTGTTCGAACATATCGATCAAGTTAAAAGAGAATATCAACGAGTCACTTATAATTTATTTATAATATTTTATTCTCCATATTTACATTTTAGTATCATTAACATTTATTTATTTACAGCCCTTTGGCGGGTTTCGAATTGCCGCTGCAGCGTGTCTCCGTTTTGCGGTTACTAAACTGCTTCCGTACTTAACGGATCGAACTAAGGGAAGTGCCATTTGTCTAACGAATTGCCGCTAATGTTTATGACAATGTGGCAACAGCGCAGTGTATCGTTAATACTAATCGAAATTTTGTGTGCCTGCAGTTTCTGATCCCTGCGATGGACTGAAGTCCAGTCCAGTGTAGCTTCATGTATTGTTCGGATTTGACAATTATAGTAGTTCAACCAAAGCCCTTAGCTACTTTTTCTTGCATATCTGACTCAGCTTTTGTAATGGCTGTAAAGGGTATGGAGATTTTATATTTATTTATTTATTTATTTATTTTTAGTTCATAATGTTGAGTCAATGATTTTGTGAAGGCTTGTTTGTGCTCTCATCATATACATGCAGGACCCAAATTGGATTAAACGGATTTGAGAGTGTTAGATTATGTGATGGACAGGTTGACACACGAGATTAGACAGGAGTCCCCGTGGACTATGATGTTTGCTGGTGACTTTGTGATCTGTAGCGATAGTAGGGAGCAGGTTGAGGAGAGGAATGAAGGTCAGTAGGACCACTGCGACAGAATACATGTGTGTAAATGAGAGGGATGTCAGTGGAATGGTGATGATGCAGGTAGTAGAGTTGGTGAAGGTGGATGAGTTTAAATACTTGGGATCAACAGTACAGAGTAATGGGGATTGTGGAAGAGAGATTAAAAAGAGAGGGCAGCTAGAGTGGGGAAGAGTGTCAGGAGTGATTTGTGACAGACGGGTATCAGCAAGAGTGAAAGGGAAGTTCTATGGTAGTGAGACCAGCTATGTTATATGGGTTGGAGAGGGTGGCACTGACCAGAAAGCAGGAGACACAGCTGGAGGTGACAGACTTAAAGATGCTAAGATTTGCATTGGGTGTGACAAGGATGAACAGGACTAGAAATGAGTACATTAGAGGGTCAGCTCAAGTTGGACGGTTGGGAGACAAAGTCAGAGAGGCGAGATTGCGTTGGTTTGGACATGTGCAGAGGAGAGATGCTGGGTATATTGGGAGAAGGACGCTAAGGATAGAGCTGCCAGGGAAGAGGAAAAGAGGAAGACCTAAGCAAAGGTTTATGGATGTGGTGAGAGAGGACATGCAGGTGATGGGTGTAACAGAACAAGATTCAGAGGACAGAAAAATATGGAAGAAGATGATCCGCTGTGGTAACCCCTAACGGGAGCAGCCAAAAGAAGAAGACGATTATGTTTTTAGAGTTCCTTGGGCTCTGCCATATTTTAGGTGTAAACAAATTCTGGGAATCAAGCCCTATGCCCTATCAGGAGAACTGACTGGTTAACCTCAAAAAATGCCAGAATTGAGTACTATGACATGATTTTTTTAAATGTCGTCATCCATTTTAATGAAGAAGGACTATAAAGTAAGCTAGCCATTCAAAATGCCAAGTAGGGACATTCCGTTTATTCCTTGTGGATTTAGTTTGCAAGAGTGAAAATGTCTATAAGAAGACACTGAACCTTCAGTTTAGACAACTAAGAACAAAAACACTGGGAAGCCCTGGTAAAAACTGAAGTGACCTTGTCTCAGAATGACCAGTTAATTAAGGTCCTTTACACTGTCGCTGTTTATTGTGTAATCACTCTGACCCTGCACTAAGTTGAACTGATGTTGTGTGCATTGAAGAAACAAATATGTTGCTAGGTTGAATATATTTTAAATTGATGGTGTTATTTAAAAAGGGTATGTGTAACCAACACAATACCAAATACATTCCTTAAATAAAACTGATATCATTTGAAATCATAACCAATATGCAGTAGTTATTCCTTGAATGTGGATATCCTTCGTATACTACACCATACTATACAGTTATCCATGCCTGTTTAATCCTGAACAGGGTCATGGGGGGCTGAAGCCAATCCCAGTAAGCATTAGATGCAAGGCAGGAACAAGCCCTTGGACAGCACACCAGTCCAATTAAGGTTATTATTCATATATTATTGTTAAAAACCAGCATTTTGTCATCTTTTATTAAAATGTCTCTGTACATTATTATTTTTAAAACAGTGAGACTATTGTCTTTGTTAAAATGTACTTATACTATATTTACTCAGTATCTTCAGACTAACTAATACTCCTTTATCCTCCTGTAATTAGTGCTTGACTCAAGTAACAGAAGAGTAAAAATAATTCTAAATAATTTGTGTTTCATACTTACTCATAAGTTAAACAATAACCTTGTCTAAGGACACTGTAGTAAGGCAGTTAATTACTGAGTATTTACAATGTAGGTGCCATATACTGTTAAAAAGAACACCTAATACAACACTGGTAGAAAAAAATGTTCATTTTTATTTTGTTTGTCCATGGTTTTATGTATAAAGTGGGATGGCAGCGTATGATAAGGCGTACATATAATGGAATAATACGCATATTTACAATTGCTACAAAATGCCTGACAATATTGTAATGCACTTCAATGTAGTTCTGTACATCATTTAACTTTCAAATAAAAAGCGACATCACCTTCCTCAGTCACTTGATAATAGTTCACTGAAAGAAAATGGTTAAAAAGAATGAGCTGTCTCTTTAATGTGGAGCGATTGAATTTCTTGTGAAGGAGGAAATCCCTGCAGCTGACATTTACGTGTGATTTCGACATGCATATGAAGGTGTTTGTGCTGGTGTTAGATGATGAGTTAAGTTCTTTTAGGAATAGACATTGCTGAGCAGCCTCTCGGTAATCTCTTGTAAATTGCCTCTACCAAGAGCAACAAAAAAAAAAGTAATCAATGTACTCATTTGAGTGAACTGATGTGTGGCAGTCAGAGACATGGGGTTGGTTATCTGGGCAGCAGTGCTTTGCTGTTTATGGCTGAAAGGGAATTGTTGACCTTCCAGATTGGTGGCAAAAATGCACTGATCATACATCAATTGAAGTTCATAATTAATATGCTTAACATTTTGGTAATGCCCATATATATATATATATATATATATATATATATATATATATATATATATATATATATATATATATCCATCCATCCATTCATCCATTTTCCAACCCGTTGAATCCGAACACAGGGTCACGGGGGTCTGCTGGAGCCAATCCCAACCAACACAGGGCACTAGGCAGGAACCAATCCCGGGCATGGTGCCAACCCACCGCAGGACAAACGCACACACACCAAGCACACACTAGGGCCAATTTAGAATCGCCAATCCACCTAACCGGCATGTCTTTGGACTGTGGGAGGAAACCCACGCAGACACGGGGAGAACATGCAAACTCCACGCAGGGAGGACCTGAGAAGCGAACCCGGATCTCCTAACTGCGAGGTAGCAGCGCCACCGTGCCACCCATATATATATAAATGAGTGGCACAGTGGCGCAGTGGTAGCGCTGCTGCCTCACAGTTAGGAGACCCAGGTTTGCGTCCCGGGTATATTATTTATATATATATAATGAGAGAGAAAAAACGATTGACTACCCTCCCAGGTCTTCTTGTTGCATGGTTTATATTGAGGGATAGTTAAATGCATCTGATGTAGGCAACAACTGGTTTTTTGTATCAAATTATTAAAAAGTAACCCATATGTTTGTTTCATTATAAATACATCCTATCCCTATGAAACAAATTGTATTTTATATGTTGAGAATACAGTATTCTTTCCTTGTGTCATGAGAAAAGAAAACATAAGAAACATAAGAGAATATTGAATGACAGCAATGTTTTTAAAAAGAAGTCCCACACCTTGGGTTGGTTCACCTTTGTGCTCATCATGTTTTTACCATTGCTTTGCAGTTTGTTTTTAACTACCCCATTCATGAATCTACTCTCAGAGTTTTCTTTTCCCATGAGAAGGAGTAGCAAGTTATTTCTGTCAGCAACAGGTACAGCACACCAACAAGCCTTGGTTGGGATGCCAGTAACTTGCAAGGGACCCACACACTTACATGCACACTTGGCCAGTTTAGAATCACCAGTAACCCAGCATTATCAGCACATAGCAACAGAAAATTGATATCATAAATATGGAGGGACATGGTTATTAGACTTAGATACACAGATGTCAAATCCACTGGCTATGGGGTGGCAACGTCCCATCTCTACAACCACGTACTCTATTCATTTACTCCTTAGTCTTAGTGAAAAAGATTCTAATAGCTATTCCATGAGCTGTGTCTTTCACTTTAGTTGTAAATTTATAAGAGCACATGCTTTATAAAAGTGATAGGCAGGTGTTACGCTACTAGAGACTAACCAGGCAACAGTAGATAAAAAGCAGGACCCAACCTAGATGAGACACCTGTTATCACAGGGCACAGTCACACACACAGGGCCAATTTAGAGTCACCAGTTAGTGATAAATGAAAGACTTTGGGAAGAAACTGAAGTATCACCAGGCAGACAATGAGAGAACATGCTAATTGCGTTAGGCTAGTGAGATTCAAAGACAGTCTCCTGCGCTTGTGACTCTGTGATCCTTAACACTGTGCCACCACATCACCCTCTTGGTGGACTCCAAGTACAAACACTGCAGAAGAATTTGTTGGCTGTCTCAGTGACCTGTGCTCTTTACATTAGCATACAAAGAAACTTTCAAGTGAACTCTTGATTTCAGAAGTGCTAGGTAAACATGTTCACTGTGCACACGGGTTAACAGGTATTAAAGCACCTCTTATATTTTTCATCAATCCTCTGTCAACAATGTCACACATTTAGCTTTATCTTTATAGCTACCCATCAGCAAATAATTAAAAGGGTTCCACTCTTTTATGTACAAAGGGCTTGACAATCATTGTCTCCACAAGAATTCACTCAGGTTTAATGTATGTCTTGAGTACACAATTTGCATACAGAGAGGATTCTTTATTCCACAAGCATCTATCCTGGAAAAAAAACACTTGGATGAAGAGCAAATTGTGTTGCCTGGAGTCAGCCTGGCAGTGATTGCAAGGCCCTTCAATGACTCCCCTTTCTAGTTATGTTTTAGCTTTTATTCACTTAAGTGAGAATTTACTTTGCGATTAAGTCTGGCTTAATTTTCAACTAGTGAATACAAAGTGGTCTCAGGGAAACCGAACCTGTGCTAGCATATACACGGTACTGACATACGTACACTGGGCACAGGGCAGTAGAGTGGCAACTTTAAATGCATAAATTAAAAAAAAATAGACTCTTTGAAAAATTATTTCTTGATATTTGTGTTATCCAAATAATTCAGTGCCCCTTTTATATCTTTCCTTTTTATAGCTAGTTGTAAAAGTGTAGCTGTAAAGCATACCACCAACATTGTTACATATTGTAACCCTGAACAATGATGGGTGAACAAATTAGGCTGCATGACATGGGCGTTGTGTGGACTCCTTCTGCTCTTGTTTTGTCAGTGACACGGGCACCCAAAAGGAGCAGCAGATCGCCACTGTGGTCCTTCAAAGGACAGCTTAGGAGGAACGTCTGCAATGTCCTGACACAAGAAGGGTGTCTAACTGTCATCTCCAGGACCATCTTTGACTGATCACAGTTATGTTACACTCAAACTAGAAATTCTACATTCATTTATCTGACATGTTACTACTGGACTGGCATCCCATCCAGGGTTACTTGCAGCCATTTGTTTGATACAGTAGGATAGGCACCAGTTCCCTCAACCCTGAACTGGATTAAGGAAATGGATGGATATATAATATTCATCATTAGGAGTCTAAAAGCCTCAAATTCTATAATATCCATCCATCCATTTTCCAACCCGCTGAATCCCAAAATAGGGTCACGGGGGTCTGCTGGAGCCAATCCCAGCCAACACAGGGCACAAGGCAGGAACCAATCCCAGGCAGGGTGCCAACCCACCGCAGGACACACACAGGCACACACTGGGGCCAATTTAGAATCGCCAATCCACCTAACTCTTTGGACTGTGGGAGGAAACTCATGCAGACACGGGGAGAACATGCAAACTCCACGCAGGGAGGACCCAGGAAGCGAACCCAGGTCTCCTAACTGCGAGGCAGCAGCGCCACCCTAATTCTATAATATGTTTAACATTAATATAAGTGGGTTTTTATAAATGTTTCATTTTATGAACATGGGTCCCATGTCCCCAAAGTGTTAAAAGTAAGGTTAATTGGTGATCGATAATTGGCTCTGTTAGGTGTTATTATGGGCAAGAATGGGGCCTGCCTTACAGCTGACTCTGCCCGGGATAGACTCTAGGCCACGAAACCCTGAATTACATTAAGCATGGTTGAGAATGTAAGCTTTTAAGTTGCACGATGTTTGTGTTTTATTTTAAAAGTCTGTTTTGTAAATGTACGTATACAGCACTCTGAGCTTGACAAGTCAGAAATGTGTTAAATAAAAATGAACTCAATATTTACTAGGCATGCACAATCTTACCTAAAATAATTCTATAAGAATATAGTACTCTTTTAGTCGTCTTCTTGGTACATGCAGCTAATTCTATTTTGTTAACTTGACTGAGGACATGTGTTCTGCCCTTAGGATTTTTATTATTTTGGTTTTAAAAATATAACACATGTTATAAATGAAGTGACCATTGAAGCTCATTCGGGTAGCCAATAGCTATCTTTCTCATCCTGGTGTTTTTAAAAAAGTCGAGGTCTCCACTTCAAATGATAACACAGGAGTTTTGCTTCAGGTTCCATCAACCCTGGGTGCAGGAGTACTTCCTGACTTCAGTCTAAACTGTATGCCCCCTTCATTTTCAAAGGTGTGGTTGAGTATGTGATGTACTATTTAGTCAAAAGAATTCCAATGAACTTTGCCAATGTCTTTGTGAATTTTGAAGACCTGTCCACACAGACACAGCCTTCTCAGCTCATAATTATAGAAGGTTAATTCTTGTAGCTTTAGTTAGACATACAGTAACCTTTGGTCCTGGGATGCACCTGGTTGCTCTTCTCTGCATGGCTTCTGGAGTTGCTGTTTTTTTGTTTTGTTGGAAGCAGACAGATATTGTCTTATTAGTGTATTAGTGAATCTGGACAGGTTTGAGCATGGGTGTGAATCCTTACCTGCGTAGTGGCGTGCATGTTACTGTGTCTGTGTGGATATTTTTTCACTACCTCTTATTTTCCTTATCCATCCCAAAGACATAAGATCTAAGTGAGCTTGGCCCGTTATGAGTTAGTATGCCCTGACTACTACTAGTTTACTTCTTTGACCCACTGACTCAGGACTACATAGTGAGTGCTGATACCTTGTTACAGTGTAATGTCTTAGTCAACAAATCTGTCTACCAACCATATTGTTGCCATAATTTAACAGATAAATAACTGGCCACTAAGCTGACAGTTGTATAACTGTCAAAGCACAGTCAGAAGCATAAACCACTGGATTGTTTAGATCATTAAAATTAATACAATTAATGGCATTTATTCTACAAAATGCTCATTTGCAAACACTACTTTTACAAACATTTATCTTTATATTGTTGCTTTATTGCGAGTCTATGCCAGTACAGCAATTACAAATAGAAAACTTGGAATCTTCCACATTGAAACAATTGATATTGGTCGCTAAACGCTGCTTACACGTAAATGTACGGACCATGTATTCATCTCTTTTAAAACATATGTTAACTGTTAATTGTATTAACAGTTTTTTACTGTGAAAAGAACAGTATTAGGTCAATTCAATGTATTTGTTTTGGATTTTTATAGTGTATGTTCAGATTGCAATATTTGTAATTTGCCTCATTATTCTATGCTGAGTTGTATTATATTCTTGTTCACTTTGTAAAGGACTTTGTGATGGAAGCCATCCAGGGTTAAATCAGAGAATATCATGAATTTGTTGGACTTCATCTATATATTAAAATTTATTCACAGAGGCAAAGAAATTAAAAGACGACATGACAGTTATCTACATACGTTGACTATCACAGGTCAAGTGACTCATTTTTGGCTCATCTTGGCAGTTAGTGATGGAGACTTAGCAGAAGACCATTAAGTTTATAGTCATTAAGCCATCCTGCCTGATATTGTACGTGTATATATGATGACAAATAGGCAGCAAGGATTTAGCCTTGCAAGTACTAGATGAAGTGATCTTTGCAAGGAGTCAATGAAGTGATCCAGAAAACACACACAAGTACTACTGAGAACATGCCATAGCCTGAATGAAAAAGAACATTTCCTACACTGCTGCTTGTTACCTTTGAAGGGAGAACTCTTATATTTCCTACCCGTTTCACATTTCCACAGTCCTCAATGTTTCTAAATATTCTTACTATTCATGTATCAGTTTCTAATCCATTGTTATTGAATTAATTTTGTTTGGTGAGACCAAAAGGGGATGCTTACCCTCTGGTTTGTATGTGGCTCTCAATGGCCTAGTGCAGTGACAGGGACACTGTGCTGTAAATATGGCACTGTCTCTTGGATGAGACATAAACCCAAGGTCATTAAAGATCTATGGGCATCTTTTGGAAAAAGTAGGCTTAATCCTGATGTCCTGGCTAAATTTGCCCTTGAAGGCCTAGTCATTCTGGTCCCCTAATCATCTCATGTCTCTAATTGGCTATCTCTCTGTCTCTCTCTCGTCACTTCACCACCTAATAGCTAATGTGTGCTGAGTGTGCTGGTGCAATAATGGCTGCAGTCGCATCATCCAGGTGGGTGCTACACATTGTTGGTGTTTGAAGTGGTCTACCTCTGTCTAAGCGCTTTCACTAAAAAGAAAAACGCTATTTAAATGTAATTAATTAGTATTTGTTTATCCCAAGAGCACTGGTAACAAAGGTAGGAACAAACCCTGGACAGGAAGACAGTCCATCACAAGGCTCAATAACATACACACACCTACATTGGGCCACTTTAGAGTTACCACTTAGCTGGAGTAATTGAAGGAAAATCCACACTGACCCACACCAGCAAGGTGAGACAATGCATATTCCACCCAGGCAGTGGTAGATCAGGATTAAACTGGTATCTCTGAATGAATGGATAGAAGTCTGAGACCATTCACCATTACACAGCTCCTCCAATGTCCTTCACCTCTGGTGACACTGAAAGTTTAACTGGTTTTATGTAGTTAGTTATTGATTGCATCCGCCAGTGATAGCTGAAGCTTTGTTTCATTGTAGCCTCCTGATTGCTCTTGTACAAATTAACCAGCATGGATAATTCAGTCTGTGACTGACAAAACGATTAATCATTTCAGGGGCTGAGCTGCTCTTTTTTATTAGTTGCCTTCATTGTTTATCTGTCTGAATGGCAGATTTAAAACAAATTTAGGATTCAGATAGACTCTCAGATCAGCAAGATATTTACAGCTTTGGCCTGATCTTGTGGTCATGCTTAGTAACAAGTGATAACAGTGGAAGATGCTTATTAATCTCTGCTCCCCATTTCCTGATTAGTTTAGTCACACATGCTTACACACATAAAAAAGTGCAACACTTGCAGATAATGGTGAAGAAATCCTTTCAGTCTCACTGTTGTCACGTGTTCTCTAAAATCAGAAGTAGACTTTGCTTTCTCAAAAAAGAAATTAAATCATGAAGGGAAAACACTATAAGTCACCCATTACACTGCATTTATAAAGGCAACCACACTTATGCCACCAGTTTGATGCAAGCCAACCTTTTCCATGATGGCCTTATTAGCACAGACATTTTAGGTGAAATGTGAATGGGGTGCACATGTGAAGGGGCTGCACTTTAGACCCCAAGAATTCTGGTTCAATCCTCCCTGTGGCCCTCGTGCTCAGATGTAAACAGATGAGCATTATGTCTGTATTCATAAAGCACCTTGGTCTGGTCTTCCACTTTAGAAAGACACTACATAGTCTAATTATTAGCCTTGATTTGTGAAAGGTTTTCTTTAATTTATGCATTTCCTGGAAGATTTTGGTGACCATCCTGCAGTGTTTGAAGCTGGTGCAGTGGTAGTGCTGCTGCTTTGCAGTAAGGAGACTGTGGAAGATTGTGGGTTTGCTTCCCAGTTCCTCCCTGTGTGGACAGCGCTTTGAGTTCTGAGACAAGCGCTATGTAAATGTAATGAATTATTATTACTACTTTGATTCCCAACTGTAGCTCTTTTATTGTGAGCATTACATGTTCTCTCCATGTTCATGTGTGTTTATTTCTGGACTCCTCTTACAGTCTAAAAACCAGATGTCAGATTATTAAATTGCTTCACTTTCTGCTCATGAGGCAGCAGCAGGAATGCACTACTTCATTTTTTTTTAATCAGGCCAGGATTGCAGACGTGCAAAGTGTCCCTTACAGCAGAAGGTGTTGTATAAAATGACAAACTCCATGTTATTACAAAATAACATTACAATATCCATCCATCCTGCTATATCCTAACAACACGGTCATGGGTGTCTGCTGGAGCCAATCGCAGCCAACACAGGGCGCAAGGCAGGAAACAAACCCCGGTAGGGCGCCAGCCCACCGCAGGGCACACACACGGGACAATTTAGAATCGCCAATGCTCCTAACCTGAATGTCTTTGGACTGTGGGAGGAAACCGGAGCACCCGGAGGAAACCCACGCAGACACGGGGAGAACATGCAAACTCCACGCAGGACCCGGGTCTTCTAACTGCGAGGCAGCAGCTCTACCCACTGCACCACCGTGTCTCCCAAAAAAATAATATCGTTCTCAAAACTGCTAAATCCAGTGCAGAAATACAGGAGGCTGAAGCTTATCCTGGCTACATCACAACAGGGTGCCAGTCCAACATACACATGCCCATACCGAGCCAATGTTAGAATCACATAGTAACCTACATCAATCAATCAATCAACATTTATTTATATAGCACATATTCATACAAAAAAATGTAGCTCAAAGTGCTTTACAAAATGAATAGAGAAATAGAAGACACAATAAAAAATAAACATAAGTCAACATTAATTAACATAGAATAAGTAAGGTCCGATGGCCAGGGTGGAGAGAAAAAACAAACAAAAAAAAAACTCCAAAAGCTGGAGAAAAAAAATAAAATCTGTAGGGGTTCCAGACCACGAGACCGCCCAGTCCCCTCTGGGCAATCTACCTAACATAAGTCAACCAGTCCTCTTTGTATTTAGGGTTTTCATGGAAGGACCTGATGATGATGGTCACGTAGACTTCTGGCTTTCAGTCCATCAATGTTGGTGCATCATGATGCTTTGAGTAGGTGGTGGCGCAGGCCGCCACCACAAAGAAACCGGAAAAAGAAACAGAAGAGGAGGAAAACACAAAACATAGGAAGAATGAGCAAAATCTCAATGGACAACGAATGGGTGTGGAATTCAAGTCCAGAATGCTGGATCCATGAGGCAGTGGTGCTTTTCTAAACACAACCAAGTCACCCAGGATTACAAAATATTAATTTCCACTTTTATGAGTCTTTATTTTAGTTTCACACTGAGTAGTCTTTAATTTCTGTTAATTTCATTTCATTTCTTGAGAACTAATCAATCTGTGAAGGTCTTATGCTTCAGTGAATATTCCAGTAGTGTAATGGCTCAGTATTTAACACTGCGCTCTACAGCTCTAAAGTCCTAGTTTGAATCTTAGGCCTGGCACTGTCTGTGAGAGACTTAGCAGTAGAGTGTTGTACCGTGTTAGCCATAGATTGATACAGGAGAAATTACTGTGAAATGACATCTTTTACTGGCTGACGAAATAGATTACAAATGCAAGCTTTACACCTCGTCTGATGAAGGGGCCTTAGCTGCCTCGAAAGCTTGCATTTGTAATCTATTTCGTCAGCCAGTAAAAGATGTCATTTCACCCTACTTTCTCCTGTGAGTGACTTACAAATCATGGTTCGGTGTTTGTGTTTTTTTTTTTGTTCCAAAAAAGAACCCAAAGACAACTCGACACTAGCCCTGATGTTCCTTCCAAGTTCTTGTTTCTGCTTTTCACCTAATGCTTCTGAGATAGGTTCCTGCCCAAGCAAACCTTGAACTGGATTAATGTTGGCATGGTGAAAGAACATTTTAAAAATATGCTTGAATGGGTTCCACTAGAAATTCATCCACCAATTTGTTTTCTGAACTGAGTATATTAATTATGGTGACGTGAGGAGCTGAAGCCTATCCTAACAGCACTGGGATAAACCAAAAAGGGATAAACCAGAATTGAACAAGATGCCAGTCCATCGCAGGGCACATTGACTCGCATATCTGTATTAATATAATGTCAATTTACAGTCACCAGCTAATATGACAGGATGTAGAAATAACAGACACTGGAAGAATAGGCTGACTCCATTCTGACAACGTCTCAGACATTGAACCCAAGACCTGAGAATTGAGACAATGTGTACTAACCATTGTGCCATTGTACCACCTTTCACTATTCATGACTTTGATGAATGTTAATGAGTATAATAAATGATATTAACTTGTCACAGTATTTGAAGCATGTTTAGTGGTAACATGCAAGGTTTACTTTAATGCTCATTTAAGTAAAGCAAAGTTCAAGAAAGAAGTACAGCTGCTTGTATGGACCCATTTCTCTTTCCATTTCAACATATTAAATTTCCGTACCATTTCTGCATCAATTGATGCCACTTGAAGTGTTTGTGCTGTGTATATTAATATGTGTGCATTGATTTATTCATATATTGTACTAGATAATGTATGTATGCTGATGATGAAATTCTTTTTATAACACTTTATTCATATACTGTACTATATAATGTATGTATGCTGATGATGAAATTCTTTTTATAACACTTTAGCAGCATTAATCTGCATCCAGCTCTGCAAGCAGGACCCCCAATTTACAGGGGAAATCTTGGGGGTTGGTGGCAGGATTGGCATTCCCACCACCATAAAAATCCACACACTGTTCCCAGTCCACTTGGGTCCCAATCCAGATGGTTGGTCATGTGGTGGATGCAACAACGTGCTGTTAGCATGTGCTCCCAACCAACCTTAGCATCTTGGACTCTTGGGCTCACAAGGTTTTTCTAATGGTGTTAAATAAGCAGATATTGTTTACAGAGGTGCAGCTGTGTTGAGCTTATCTGAAGAGATGCCATTAGATTACCAATATTAATAAAGATGCATTATACTGACTTTTGTCTATCCACTTCAAGTATGCAGAAACTTCTCTAGGAAGCAGCCTCTGAAATGAGTCTAAGCACCATGAATATATCTCATTACTAAGTTTAGATCTTCCTACTTTACCTTTTAAGTAAATATGCTCATCTAAAGCTTTGCATGCTATCAGCTATATACTAAAGATACTCTTATATATTCATAGCTATAAAAGCTTTATCTGAACAAAGAAATGTCAGTATATCCATTTTTTACATTGCAGGACTAACATCATAAATGGAATGCTCCTTAGACGTCTTTGTTATATACATTTCATTTATAACTGTTGGGGTCCAGGAAGCCTTTGTGTAACTAGTGTCAAAGTGAACCGGGGATCAAGAAGAACAATCTTGAATCAAGATTTTTTCCCTAACAATTCACATGCTCTTCAGAGTGTTGTGTGTCTTATTATCAGTGAAAAATATTGCTGATGATATTTTAAGGTAAGCAAATCTAAATAGTGAAGGTGTGAGTGTGCATACTGATGCCTGTTTTTTTTTTTTTGCTTGGTCCTGCCTTGTGAACTGTCCAGATTAATGTTCGGATCCCTGTGACCATACAATGGATAATTGGAATCTGAAATTAAATAGATGGAGGAACAATGGACAAAGGCTTTCTGGAAATAAAACTTAATAATCTGTGTCTGTGCTTCACGGTCTTAGATTGAGTGTTAGTTGTTAATTTTGGTCATTAGCCCTGATATTCCACTGAATTTCATTTTTTGTATATTTTTACATGGCTATGAAAATAATTTTGTTTACAGTGTATTTAAAAATAGAATCATTTCATATGACTATGCAATGTATACTTTGAAATTCATTGAGCCCAAAGCTGGCATTCAGAGTAGTAGAGAATCAAATGGACGACTGGAGAACTGAGTTGCTAGATGTTGTGGGGTCCATACTGTAGTTAGAATTTATGATACAAATATAATTAGCTAAGACCTAGGAAGGTCTGCCAGTGAAGCAGCAAGTGACCTGGGGCCTCATGTATTAATGGTGCATACGCACAAAAATGTTGTGTACGGCCATTTCCATGCTCACATTGTGATGTATAAAAACTAAACTTGGAGTAAAGCCACGCACATGCTCATGGCAGCCCCTCACCTTACCCAGCGTCAAAGAAGTGCTACTGTTTCTGTCTGGTCTCCCTTTTTCCAGATTTGCATCAGTGACACAGGATTTATCAAATACACCAAAATTAATTGCATATTGTTTATACATTTAATTCACTTGATTGTAATCATTCTGTAACAATATAAAGGTGTACACAATGAACAAACTCTTTCCAAATACCAGAGCTGCTTTAGTGTTGTTACTCTCAGTGCACCACTCAGAGTATTTTAACCCATTGTATGTGTGTGTGGTATCATAGCTGCACAGTAGCTGATAGGAAACCTCTATGGTGGGTTGTGTCGAGAGTGCAGAAATACAGTTTCCAGCCCTGGAGGACATTTATAGCGGGGCCGGCTCTACGCTGGGGCAAGGGGGGGCAATGCCCCCTTAAACAAACATCCTGCCCCCTTAAATCAAACTTTTACAAGCTGAGAGAGAAAATAATAGATTACCCACAAACTGAATATGGACAAGATTTTAAAAATTTAAAAACTACAGTAACTGAAAAATCCACTGGAAAAGGCACAAATGAGATGATAGGTTTCACTTCTTGTTCGCTCTTTCCCTCCGTGCTCTGTTTGTCTGCAGCTCACACAGCACTCGGCAGAGATCCCCCACTCACCCTCCCCCCAGCTAAACATCCAATCACTGTTAGTATGCAAATGACCCGGTGTCAGGTTTCTCAGTAGGCAGGGCTGCGCAACAGCGGCAGGCTTTGAGGAAGCAGCAAATCTCTGTTGTCAAAGTCATAGCACCTCGTGAGATAATTAACAACAACTAAAAAATACATCAATATTTGTACAGTCAATGGGGGACTAGTCCATTGTTCTTCTTACAGTTTCAGTCTGGTAGAGAAGTGTTTCTTTCTCTATCCCACAAGCACCACTGCTGCTGCATAGAGCCGACTGGAGGACCCGTGTCTGTCTGTCAGACCCCGACACAAAGCCCCGCCCCAGCTTTCAACTCTGCACTCAACAGTTTTCTTGTTTCATATACTGATGTAATCCCAGCGATTTTAGTAAAGCTTAATTACTTTCCTCCCCAGCTTCCAGCAGTTCACAAAGGGAAAGTTAATGCTGTGAGATGCATCCTTTTTCCCAAGCTTTTAAAAAGTGTGGCGCTGCTCCTGCCTGTACCAATAGCAGTAGCAATGATCAGAGACAGCAACTAGCATGTCTACTCCTGTGGCATCAACAGGCACTGCTTCTCCTGTACCTCTGACAACAATTGCTGCCCAAAACAACCCACTCAGCTACCCAGTGACTTAAATGGCAATACACCATCCCAGTCAATACTGGGTAGTTACCCCAAACGTGCATTTGGTGGTACAACATTAAGATCATTCAATCCTGCCTGGTACCGCACACGACCATGGCTGGAGTACTCTGTTGTGCGACGCATGCTTCTGTTTCCCATGTCGGAAATATGGCAGCACTGTTAATGAGAGGGATGTAGTTTTTACCTTAACTGGTTTTAACAACTGGAAAGCAGCACTTGATCGAGACAAGGGGCTACAGAGGCATGTGTCCAGCCACAACCATGTGCATGCTTCAACCATCTGGACTGAGCATAAAAGCAGAGAGGCCACAGGGGGACTGTGGATTCAATGTTGGCTGGTAAAACACAACTTGAAAAAAACATTATTATGTCAAGAGTATTGGTAGTGCTATAAGGTTTCTCTGTGTAAATGAGTTGGGGCTCCGTGGGACTACAGAAACCTTGAGACATGTTGCAGCGGGTAATGATGATGACATTGCTTCAGGTATTTTTCTAAAACTGATGAGAAGCTAGCAAGCATTGCTAAGGGTATCCCATAAAATGCAAAATACACATCTAAGGATATCCAAAATGAAATTATCCAAACACTGGCTGACATGGTGCTTGGAGAGGTCAGGAAAAATATGAAAGTGCTGATTCTGCAGGGTTTTGCCTCAAAAGTGATGGGACCAGGGATAGGTGCAATGTGGAAAATGTGTCTGTGATAATATGGTTTGTCAGAAACTCCATACCAGAGGAGCATCTTATTGGGTTGCTTGACTTGCAACAACTTGATGCAGAGTACATCACCTGTGAGATACTGCTACACCTTTCTGATGCTGGCTACAGTGCTGACAGTATACTGAGCCAGTGTTATGATGGGGTTAGAGGTGGGGTACAAGCTCTGCTCCAAAAGAGGCTTGACAGATATGTCCCATACATCCACTGCTACAACCATCAACTGCACTTAGTGGCTGTGCATGCCATGCAGAGTGAGCCGTGTGCAAAAAGATTTTTTAGCCTATCTAGTTCACTCTACAACTTTTTTCACCACCACTATGTGCTCAATAAACATGATGCACCTTACTTGTCTAAAAAGGCTGCTTGAGATCAGATGGACAAGCCACTATGAGGTGACAAGGTGCACTGTGGACAATCAAGAACAAATCCTTAGTATCCTATCTGAGATGACAGAGGATGATGATGCTGCAGTTGACCTGTGTACCGAGGCATCAGGCCTGCTATGCCAAATTAAGAGGCATCACTTCTTTGAGATTGGAAAGTTCCTAGTGCGGGTGCTTGGTGTCTTGAAACCAGCAAATGCTCTTCTACAGTCTCAGTCAGTCGATCTGTGCAGTGCTTCTGAGGTTGTTAGTGCAGCACTGGACTCCTTAAAAAACATCCATGAGGATGACTGTTGGGGAGTGTCATCTCCTGCTGAGGATGAGTCACATCCAACAAAGAGAAGGAGAACAATGAGCAAACACCTGGGTCAAAGTGTTGTGCTCTCAACTTTGGGCCATACAGACTCTGGTGACCCAACCATTTCCCCCCATCAGTCTCTGAAAAGATCCCTGCTTAATATCCTTGACAGGGCCATTTCAGAAATGGAAACTAGATTTTCACACAAGAATATTGACCTGATGAGAGCCACATCTAGTCTTGCACCCAAATTTAGCGCATTTCTAGATCCCACCCTGTTGCACCCTCTGGCTGTGATGGCTGGCACTGTAGCAGATGTTGTAAGTCTGAAAAATGAAGTTCTTGTGGCAAAACTGCTCAAAAAATGTTCAAAGGAAACAGACCCGTCCACTGTGTGTAAACTCCTGCAGGAGTACAAGGAAGCCTTTCCTGAGTTGCATAAATTGTATGTAACAGCCCTGGTAATTGGTGTGTCTTCAGCATCGTGTGAGAGTTCCTTCTCCACTTTGTCACAGGTTTTATTCTTTATTTTATTTTTCAAGACTTGGTGAATTGATTTTTTTTTTATAACTTGGCCTACCCTTTTTAGTTTTGTTAGTATTGAGAAGTGTTATTGTTGGCTTCAAATATATTTGATATAGGCCATCCAATTAAGGTAAATGTCATGTTTTTAGTTGTTATAATTTGATGAGGAATATTTATTTTACTTTTTGTTGTTTTATTTTTCAGTTTTCCTCCTGAGGGATTGCCACCTTATCGTGGTCAGGGAGTTTGCGTGCCTCAGTGACCCTAAGAGCTACACCAGCAGAAGCTTAGCCTTCAGGTGGGACACCCAAGCTGGACCGGTCTTAGGGTAGAGGCCTGACAAAGTGCAATCCAATTACATGACAAAAGCAGTTATCCAGAGCACCCCCACCCCTTTCCCGCCTCCGTCATCACTATGTGACCCCTTCACATTTCTGTCTGCCCCCTAATATATGCCTGTGTAGAACCGGCCCAGATTTATAGGATTCCACTCAGCCATGCCTTAGTCTATTTGAACTGTAAATGCACTCAATCAGTCCATCAAGTGCTCCTGGTAGAAATACTTGTACTCAGAATTACAATAACCTCGCTGTAAACCTGCACTACAACTGTAACATTGCACAACCTGAGCCACTTCATGAATCATTTGCACTATCTTAACTTTATGTACATGTTTATTGTACTTTTGCTGTTATATTGTATATTTGAATTATTTGTTATTGTATTATTATTATTATTATTATTTTATCATTTTAAGAAAATAAGTTTATGGAGGATTTGCATATTGAATCTCATTGTACCATACAATAATAATTAAGGAATTACGTTTAATTCAATAGAAGAAGCATTTTTACAGATGATGATGACTGGCTTCTAAGCAGATTTAGAATTCCAAGATCTATCCTCTTGGAGCTGTGTGCGGTTAGAATACTAAGTATACTATGTATACTTGATATAATTTTGCATAAACTTAATAATTAAACATGTCGGGGTGCGGTGGCACAGTAGTAGTGATTAGCTGGCACCTCATGCAGTCATTGTTCCTGCCTCGCACTTGATGCTTGCTGGGACTGGCACGACCCTTGATGGATGGAATAATTAAACATGTATCATTATAGATTTTTCAATGTCCCATAAGAGTTTTGAAGAATCGGCGTTCTAAGCTTATAGCTGGTTTTACATTTATTACAGACCTCATTATGTGGAGAAAGAAAGCGGAAGGACAGGAATTGGGGATTGGTACATTTAACATAGACAGTATTTCTGAGTTAAATTATTACATTCAGCGGCGTGAGTGTCCCAGCAAGCATCTTGTGGGAGGCAAGAACAATCCCTGGATAGGGCATCAGCTCATCACTACTGCTGCACCACCATGCCCCCACATGTTTAATACATACATTAATGCATTTCATCATGAAAATGATATCAAATATACATCTTACTATTTTAAAATGTCCAGAGTTGTAATATCATGAATGTAATGTATTCTGTGTGGCGATCACTGCCTGCATGTTCTTGTCTACGAAACAGAAAGCCCATTTAAAAAGCACGTAGTGATTAATGACTGGGCCGGGGAACACATAGAATACAAAGCATTTACCGTGCTACTTTAGTTATGATGGGATTTGAGAAACTCTATTAAATTATACATCGATTTTAAGATGAAGTGATGAAGTTTACAACGTTCTACTTTTTTGACAAAATAGACTACAAGAATAAAGTGGCAATTTCAAGATTAAAGTCTATATTTTGACCATTTTTCCTTCACTGTGTCCCTGATTTTTTCTTCTGTTCTCTGTGCACTAACACTCTGACGGTGGGCTACAACTCGCCTTATCACCTCAATTTTGACATCTGACCACTTCTTTTTTTATTTCAGGCACTGTGTGACTTTCTGAATTTTAACTTTTGAGTGCCACTGTGTCAATTTTTTTTTTGTTGTTCATACCACTGCCTAACCCACCAAAAAGTATGTTTGTCCGTACGTTTGTCTGCATTTCACTGAGTAGTTTTTTTTCTCCATGCTTTTGCCATTGTCTTTTTGCAAAACGTTAAACGTAAGGGACTATTTATATTGATTTGCACATTCAAAGGGGAGTAATTCTGGGAGGAGTGAGGGTTGGGCAGCAGGCACGTTCATCGGTGTTACATTTCACACTGACTGGGATTTGTGGAGCAGAAATGCGTGAGAGTTGGCTTAGGCACTGTTTTGTGCATGTGAAGTTTTTTGTGCGTATGCATATTTCCACTTTTGTCTGTACACCATGTTTTAGTGTGAATTGTACACATGGTGTTATAATGAGGCCCCGGGTCTGCAGTAACAGATGTTCGAGCCAGCCAACTTAGGACATAACCAATTCAGTGACTAGCACGCACTTTTCTTTGGTCCATATCATGCTGAATGAGTATACTTCAATGTGGTTTAGCACATTCTCCCAGAAAGGGGCTGAGGGTCTGGTTTGATTAGTTGTTTATGTTTTTAATAGAGATGAATAGCCAGTGTCTAGAAAAAAAAGATAAAGGGCAGGGTAAGGAGAGCCAAGAAAGCAAGAGGTTCTAGAAATGGAGGTACTATCAGCAGGGCTGGATTAAGACAAAATTGAGCCTGATGCTGCAGTGCAAAAAAGGCCTATTTTTTCTCAGCATTGGTGCATGTGCATTCGACACTAACTGTACATGCGCACTCAGACCGACCAAGAAGCCTTAACTGCTTGCGATGCAACCAGCCAGCCTTTATTGAACATAAATAATAATAACGACGTAGTATCGTAACAACTCAAGATTAACATCAAACTATGTAACATCAACATTCAATAGCAATTGTCTGAAAAGTGCACTTAATGCAGAAAATCTAACAATGAAATACACAAAATTTTGCAATTCTTTTACGAAGCAGAGTAAGAAAAGATGAATTTGCAGAGACATTGGGTCAAAGTGACTCAGTTCAGGCTCTTGAGGGTAAATATTTGTCCATGATTTGAATTTCATAATAGACTAGAATCCTGTTGAGGATTTAAAAAATTCTAAACATCACGGGCCGGCTTTTAGTTTTACCTTTACAGATAACCATTTAAATAGCCATCGATTTTTACCGTACAATTAGCTTTCAAGCTGAAAAATTTACTACGTGGCACTTACCGAACAATAATAAAGTGGCAAGAATCCCCACGATATTGCAAAAAACACATCTAAATTACTAAGTAAACTGTTTAATGTAAAATTGATAGCATTAACTTGAAATCTTCAGTTAACAATAAACACAACGACGTTATAGCTACGTCACAGCACAAAGAACAACAGTAACTGTATAATAAGTAACGCTGTGTCTAGGCATCTGACAGTCGGACTCCAAATTTCATTCTAAGAATTATTTTGAGGTTAATATAGCAAAGGAAAACTGCTCAGCCTCTGGAAAATTCTCATCTGTTTTCATCTGGGCCTATTTCAGGAATGGACCTAATGCTGGAGCATTAACAGCACCCACCTTAATCTGGCCCTGACCATCAGGATGGTAGTGGTTATGGCTATGTCTATAGAGAGTCTTGAGGAATAAAAACAAGGGCATGGTGATAGTAGATGAGCATCAGCATTTGTTAATGTCGGAGCACAGGGGCTTGCTATGGGTGATACTGTATACCCAGTAGGTGTGTTGTGTGCCCTGTAGAGGCAGTAGGCAGGGGCAGCATGTGTAGAAGTGTGCAGTGCTCTCCCAAGATTCTGCTGTTGTGTTTCAGCCAGTCGGCTGGGCTTCAAATGCTGTTTTCTTTCCATTTTGTTCATTTTTGATTCTTTTGTTTAGGTTAATTTTGGTGGTTATTTAGTTTCTATGTGTATATGTATTTACTGTTATGTTCCATGTGTCTTGTAGGTGGTCTCACAAGAGTGTGGGCCGTCTTCCCATCACCACAAGGGACTGCCTTCAACCCTATAAATATAAAGGCTGCAGAAAACCCACAGTTCCTCACAGCCTAATGAATACACTTTGTGTGTTAGTGAGCTTAGAGATTTATTTTGTATACTTTTGTATATATTCTAGATTTTTGTGACCTTTTTCTCTGTTTTTTGACTTTGCCTCTTGGATTTTGTATTGAAATGGGGATTGCTTTTGAATTACCTGTTTTGAAGGCATTGTCTTCAGTGCTTTTGGGCTCCTCTGAGTTTTTGTACTCATTTTTTTATTTATAAAGATTTCACGTTTTCTCTTTTTCCTGAATAGCTGAGGTTTGGTGGTCCCAAAGTCGGCAATTTTTGCGGTTGTTTGGAACTCTGTTGCTAGGCTCTTTCCAAGTTCATGACAACTACAGGGTAGACAACCCATGGTTGGTAGTAGTATTTGGCTCACTATTTAATGAAAGAGTGAGGAAAGAGAAGAAATAGTAAATGTGGTAACACCTGCTGTCTACCAGAGGTCTATGGCTTACAACCCCTGGTAAAATTATGGAATCACTACTCTTACATCCATAGCCCTCTGCTACAAAATATCAAAGACCACATCAGTTTCTGAAAAGATTTGTTCATGTGTGTTCAACATAAAAACAAACATAAAATCCTCCAGGGTCCTTAAGAAGCCTTTGGCAGCATTGAGTGTGTCATCATCTACTATGGTCTCATTCTTGGTAATCTTTTCAAAAGTCTACAGGAGCCCATCATAGTTGTTCACCACAGTACTCACTATTCATGATGTAAAGTTTCACCGAACAGGAGCATTTCTGGGCAATCTTGAACACCCAAGAAAAGACACCCTCTTGATAGATTTAGAACAAAATGTGACAAACCCAGAGAGATTTGCAAAAAAACTCCTAGATTCACTCAAACATTTTATACTCATAGACAACGCCATGTTCAGTGTGTGTGCATAGCAGTGTACAAGCATGGCATTGGGTGCTATTGCTTTAACTTCAGCCTGAAGTCCATCCCCATCACAGATTTGCGACACAAGATTTTCTTGGTAATTGTAGCCATGCATTTTTTCATTTAAACATCAACGACAGATTGGGCATCTCACCCCAGAGAAACATAAAAAAAATCTAGCAAATTACTCATGAATGTGACCTGCATTATCAACACATCAAACTATAACAGACAGTGCCTGACATGAAATGCCGCTTGTCTCATTTAGTTACCATGTGAAAAAGGGAGCAGTTTGAACTTGACCTTTGATTTCATCAACAACAGTGGCTGAATAGTAGAAATCAAATCATTTTAAATGGAATGGGACATGCCAGAAAACACAGAAGATGACTGGAAGTGTGTGGCCAAGACAGAATCATATTTGGATAATGTTTCAGTGAATTCTCTGTAATTCCCCTTGCTAGCTGCTTCACTACCCTCATCATGCCAGATCTTGTGAATGTACATCAATTAGGCAGTTAAGAAAGGCCCGGTTTTTTTCACCGTTTCCTTGTGTTTTGCCACCTGAATGAGAACACCATCATGAATTCCATGTTCTGCTCTGACCACTTAACCGTATACATGAACTCACATGTTCATTGTGTTTCTCATGTCTTTTGTATGCCCTGTCCCAGTTTCGACCAAACAACCTAAAATGGTTTCATTAAGAGGTGTGGCCAACAATACTTTCTCTTTGTCACGGCACTTCCAGTCAACCAGCTTACCTTGTCATATCAGGAGAATTCAAAAGACTTTGTTTCCCTGACTTTTGAACCAAATCAATCTTGGGCATTGATCTGCCCTGCTGTTTAATTCTGAGTCTTTCCTCATAAGGAAGGCAATCAAATGGCTTCACCAAAATCAGGTCAACAATATTAACACTGCCATTGTGTATAGCTGGCTGGCTGGCTAATCCATTCCCCAACCCTAGTTTGAAATATACAAATGCACTTTACTAAACTGAAAAACAGAGCTAACTGAAGAATGCTACATACAGTATATGTTTTAATTAGCAGTAGAATGGGTACAAATGAAAATTGTGGGCTATTTTGCCAGGAAATAACAGACTATGAGCAGCAGCTTGTTTTACGACTTCAGTTACCAAAAATTTGCATGGGACTGAACTTGAAATGTTCCAATGCGAAAACGCTGTTAATCTAAAAGAGGCCTAGCCACTTTGACTGTTCCTCCAATCATCATGCTGAAATATATACTGAACATACAATGTAAAAATGACAAAACTTCAAATTTAAAATCCCCCAAGAAGTCTAATATAAAGTTCAGGCTTTTAGGCAACCAAAGAGTTGAGTTTAAGAGAATCACACCACTAAATAATTACACAGCAGATTTCATATGACCACAATCAAGCTGACTGATGAGGTTGGCTGGCTTTCTTTTAATTGTACTTGTCTTACCCAACAGCTGTTTATAGTATTTCTCACACCATATTTAATTTGTGATGTGCATTTCCTACTGCTATGTTATACTGTCTTCTGTGCCCATAAGTGAAACTCGCATTTTCCTTTGGCTACTTTTTGGTTTCAATCCACTACTTATATTTGTCTAAACTCAGTCCTCATGTAACAATTGAACTTGTTTTAACGATAGACATAGAAATGCTAAATGCCGCATGACCAGCAGCATCGTACATCAACGTCGCCACCATATTGCGAGTGGCACTGCTGTGGAGTGAAGTAATGGATAAAGATGCCTCACGCATGTGCTGCTTGGGATTGTACAAACCGCTGTACGCTCCAAACCAGTTCCCGGGGGATTACATTTCATAGGTAAGGCTGAACAATTGTTTTCGTTATATTTGGCCATTTTATAATCTTAGCACTCAAGGTCACTTTACAAATAAAATTAAACAACATTAGTAAAATTAAAACAAGAGAATGATAAATCAAACATCAATAATTAGCAAACAAACAAAGATCACTGGCAGCAACAGTGCAAAATTCACAATTGGTATGCCAGTTTGAAAAGAAAAGTTTTGAAGGCAGTTTTAAAATGTGTTATTGAATTGAGCTGAAGTATATGAGAGAGAAGAGAATTCCTGAGATGAGGAGCACTATGAGAGACGCTCGAGCTCCCATAGCACAGAGTTTGATGTGTGGTACAGAAAGTCGAGCTGCAGATGAGGATCTGAGTGAGTGAGAGGAGTGTCAGTCTGTAGGATATCAGTGAGGTTGTGGAGAGCTTTAAATGTTAAGAGCGGTATTTAGTATTGTATTCTGTAGTTAACATGGAGCCAGTGAAGTTGAGAGAGAATAGGTGTGCGCCACCTCCACCTACTCAAAGCTTCATGATGCTCCAACAATGATGGATGGATTAAAAGCCAGAAGTCTACGTGACCATCTTCATCAAGTCCTTCCGTGAGAACCCTAAATCCAAAGAGGACTGTTTCATTTATGTTAGGTAGAATGCCCAGAGGGGACTGGGCGGTCTCATGGTCTGGAATCCCTACAGATTTTATTTTTTCTCCAGCCGTCTGGAGTTTTTTTGTTTTTCTGTCCACCCTGGCCATTGGACCTTACTCTAATTCTATGTTAATTAATGTTGACTTATTTTATTTTCTTATTGTGTCTTTTATTTTTCTATTCTCTATTATGTAAAGCACTTTGAGCTACTGTTTGTATGAAAATGTGCTATATAAATAAATGTTGTTGTTGTTGTACTTTAGTACTGTGTTGTGTAAGAACAGGACATAGACAAGAAATGTTTCGGAGATGGAAGAAAGCAGTCCGAGAAATGTTACTTATATGGGAGGAATTATTTAATAATAATAATTATTATTATTTAATAATTGTCATTATTAGTGTATAAATGGATATAAATAATTGCATGTAAACGATTCGCCGAAATCTGTTGTATGTAAACGATACTGTTTTAAACGTTATTGTTTTTTCATCAGAAAACCCGGTTTCCACGTCTACCTGTCTTAGTTTAAATGGCACTTTTTTTACGACTCGCAATATGGCGGACGCGCTGACTTATTGTGTCGACTGGGCAACACAGTGAATGCGGCGTCTACTCTATATGGCTATGGTTTTAACAGCTACACTTCCAACATCTTCCCTCATCTTAGGAATGCCACTGACTGTAGTTTTTATTTTCCTCTCCTCCTTTGCCAATTGGCCATCATTCAACAATTAATTAATTAATGGAAATACATTGTTGGCTTCCATTTATGATAATGAGCTTCAGACTACTTAATTTTTCTGTCTCTTTAAACAAGCCTGTGTTCTTATATGTACTCATTATGTAATTAATAATAGTGTAGTTTGTATTTGCATCTACCGGAAAACTTTTCATGTTACTCTGGGCCTGCATTCAGTGAAGATAAGCTTAAACTGAAGCCTTTATTTAATTTTAAATTCTACTTCACTGCGGTGGGCTGGTGCCCTGCCCAGGGTTTGTTTCCTGCCTTGTGCCCTGTGTTGGCTGGGATTGGCTCCAGCAGACCCCCATGACCCTGTAGTTAGGATATAGTGGATTGGATAATGGATGGGTGGATGTTTCTGTTTTATTTTATCTTCATTATAGTGACACTGTGTGTATCCTGGGCTTGAATCCCACGTTATCCCCAGTTTGAGTGGCTCCTCTGTTTTGACTCCCACATCCCAATGACAGTTATTAGCTTGTTGATTTTAAATCAGCCTCAGTGTGGGTGTTGTGGTGTTTGTGAGTGTGTCCTGCAATGGCATGGCACTCTGTGCAGAGCAGTGTATATTGCTTTGATGCACTGTGACCTTGAATTGGATTGAACAAGTGATTATCTACATATACATTTATACCTTTGAGCAGTGATCTGACCCTGACTAATGTGAAGGGCACGTTATATGAGTAACTTGCTTGCCCAGTCTTAATCTACTTGTGCTAGTGAGGGCAGAGTTGGACAGACAAGACCACCATAGCTCTGGCCACAGTCTCAAACAAAGCTGAATTCTCAGAAACAGGAAATAAGGAAAGGAGCCATGGGTCACAAACCTCTTAACACCCTGTTTTTTCCTCTTTTTGGCAGTTAGATTTAGGTTGAGCATAAAAATTATTATTCATCTAGAGGCTATCTAATAAAAATGTTTCAGATGGAATAAACTCTGTATTGTAAGGTAGCATTTTGTTTTTGCAAAGCTTCCTTTGAAACTCTCCCTGAGCAAAACACTTTCGTTACTTTTCATATCTTACTTTCTTGCCATTATGTGGCCTGCTGATAAGTGTGTTTTTTTTTTGGAGGGGAAATCTCTTGTATCATTGTTTGCTGAAAGGAAACTTTGATTTGGTGACATAATGCTGTGTGGCACCTACTCTCTGACTTTCTCCCTCATTAACCTACTTTGGTCACAACATTCAAATCCAGAATGCTGCATTTCACAACACGTTGAGCATTGTCAGCCCTCATTTTTGTACATATAAATGCAACGTAATTAGTGAGAAGGAGGTCGCTGGGTCTGTGGCCACCCCTGTGTGATCTTTCTTAACTCACATTAAGGATATCAGTTACCTTGTACTATACAGTGGGGCGGAGTTGAATTAAGGAGATAGAATTGTTTAGTCAGATTTAGTGTACTGCCTAAGAAGTATTAAATATCAGTTGGTCAATCGCTCAATCTTTATTTTATATGGCCTGCTCTAATGCTTTTTAAAACATCCTCCATTATAAAATGTTTAATGATATTAAAATGCAGCCTCTAAACTATAAACTGGATAGCACAGTGAAAACAACTCAATAATGGGAACATAGCAGGAGGAGGTGACATTTTAAAATTTTACATTGATATTTATTTGCTTGGCAGATGCTTTTATTCAAAACAACTTACAAAAGAGAAAAACACAATTGAGTAACATTAGGCTAGGGTCTGTTTGTTCAGCAAGTGTAGTAGGACAGTTAACGAAAGTGAAAAGATGTAGTAACTAATGAATTTACAATCATAGATAGATAGATAGATAGATAGATAGATAGATAGATAGATAGATAGATAGATAGATAGATACTTTATTAATAGATACTTTTTTAATCCCAAGAGGAAATTCACCTACTCCAGCAGCAGCATACTGATAAAGAACAATATTAAATTAAAGAGTGATAAAAATGCAGGTAAAACAGACAATAACTTTGTATAATGTTAACGTTTACCCCATAGGGTGGAATTGAAGAGTCACATAGTGTGAAGGAGGAACGATCTCCTCAGTCTGTCACTGAAGCTGCTCCTCTGTCTGGAGATGATCCTGTTCAGTGGATGCAGTGGATTCTCCATGATTGACAGGAGCCTGCTCAGCGCCCATCGCTCTGCCACGGATGTCAAACTGTCCAGCTCCATGTCTACAGTAGAGACTGCCTTCCTAACAAGTTTGTCCAGGTGTGAGGCGTCTTTCATCTTTATGCTGCCACCCCAGCACACCACCGCATAGAAGACGGCACTCGCCACAACCATCTGATAGAACATCTGCAGCATCTTATTGCAGATATTGAAAGACGCCAGCCTTCTAAGGAAGTATAGTCGGCTCTCTCCTTTCCTACACAGAGCATCAGTATTGGCAGTCCAGTCCAATTTATCATCCAGCTGCACTCCCAGGTATTTATAGGTCTGTACCCTCTGCACACAATAACCTCTGATGATCACCGGGTCCAGGAGGGGCCTGGGTCTCCTAAAATCCACCACCAGCTCCTTGGTTTTGATGGTGTTCAGTTGTAGGTGGTTTGAGTCGCACCATTTAACAAAGTCCTTGATTAGGTTCCTGTACTCCTCCTCCTGCCCACTCCTGATGTAGCCCACAATTGCACATGGCAGGACTCCAAATCGTATTGAAAGTCTGATGTATATACTGTAGGCTGAACAGGACCGGAGAAAGTACAGTCCCCTGCGCCGCTCCTGTGTTGCTGACCACAATGTCAGACCTGCAGTTCCCGAGATGCACATACTGAGGTCTGTCTGTAAGATAGTCCACGGTCCATGCTACCAGGTATGAATCTACTCCCATCTCTGTCAGCTTGTCCCTAAGGAGCAGAGGTTGGATGATGTTGATAACAATTGTTGTTAACAATCAATAAAGCAATTAAACTTATTGCAACAACAAATCAACCAACAATATGAATGATCACAGAGCAAAGTTTGTTTTTTTTTCAAATCAATTAGACAGATATTCACAGAACAGATAGGTATTCAATTGTTTCTTGAATACATTGAGGGAGTCAGCAGTTCAGATGGAGGTGTCCAGCTCGCTCCACCAACTAGGAACTACACAGGAAAAGAGTCTGGATTGAGGCTTGATACCACGCAGAGGCAGCATCACCAGCCGCTGTTCACTGGCAGACCTGAGTTGGCAAATCACCAGGATCTCCATATACACAGGTGCTGACCCACTGACTACTCTGTAGGCAAGCATCAGGGGCTGGAACTTAATATGTGCTGAAGCCAATGTAGTGACCTGAAGAGAGGGGTGATATGAGCCCATCTTGGCTGGTTAAATAGCAAGCATCAAGCAGAGTTAAAGATATAAAGAGTATTAAACAAAATAAAAGTAGAGGAAACATTGATAACTCTCACACCACTCTGTCTCAGATAGGGATTGGCAGGTCAGCCGACTGTGTGCCTGATTGTGCTTTGATATTGGCTGGAAGCCCTGCCAGTGTTGTATCCTACTGGTGCAGTTGGGACAGGTGCTGACCCCAGTGAACCTGACAGGATGTTTGGATGGCCTTCAAAGCTTGAAATCTTAGTTAATATACAGTGTGGTAGTGATAGCAGAGATGTCTCATCAATTTGTCAGAGTTAAATGCAGGCAGAATTGCAAACTGTGATAAACTGGGATTTTTTTATAATATGCACACAAAATTTACAAGCACAGAATTAATAAACAGGAAGACTCCAACCATTAGGACTTAGGTCTAGTATTCCTGTTTACTCAAATAGAAATGTATTTTAATATTGTTCATAAATACTAATTTTTTTTAGAGAAGTTATGTATGGTATGAAGTCATATCAGTACAAATTATTGTGAAATGCGTTCTTTGATTTGTGAAATGCGTTCCTTAATTTTTAAGATAAGGAAGTAAGACTTTTTGAGAAAATGTAGTTAGAAGAATGTAAGAAGAAGGAAGTTTCGAGGTAAGATGGTTTTACTTACTAATCAAGGCGCAAGAGAGTGATGATATGTTACATGTTGATTAACATGCGAGTAAGAATTTCATTGTACACTGTACACGACAGTAACGACCCTCTAAAAAAGATAAACAGAGATCATTCACTTCGATTCACTTCAATCATAGATGACAGGTGGCTCACTGCTGAACACTTGGCGAAGTCGACGAAGAGGCTCGAATTGTTATGATTCATGACAATTTAAACAATGTGTTCTCCATAGCTACATTTTTTAATTTGAATCTTTTGACTGTGAAGATTTAAGTTTTTCTTAGCTGTGCATTTATTTTATGTTTTGTTGAATATTTAAAACATCACCATTTTGTTTTTTGTGTGGTCCCACCATTTTGTGGTGCTCTCATCTAGACATGATGGCCCCATAGGGGGATGACTCCAGAGGTTATACAATGTTATTTCACAAACATAATAGCATAAAAGCTGTCATCAAAGAATTTTCTTTATCTAAGATTGTGGATAAACTCTAAATAACATGCGATCAAAGTCTCAGTTACATTAGCATTCTGATCTTCTGCTATGGTTTTTGACTTTGATTCTTGTTTAACGCTTTTGTTTAGTAACCAGTGCTCACTGATTTCCCAGTATTGATCTTTGCTAGCCCTTGTTGTGTATGGTATTTTCCAAATCCTATTTAATACTCTTGTAGCCTGCAGTTTTGTGTATTCTTTGCTGAAAAGTAATGACTAATAACTTAGTCTGGAGACTTAAAAAAGTCAATCATTCATTGCAGTTTCGAACTCGGCGTACTGAAGAATGTTCTACGTAAGTTAAAATGGCACCAAGAGAGAAAGGAAAACTGATCCTTGTTTATTCGAGAGACAGTACCATGTCTTGATCTTGAAAGTCAGCTCTTCACACTCCAAACATTACATTTCCAAATGAGTAGACTGGAAGAGGTGTTATTTTAACAGCTCTAGATTTTTTCGCATGGAGGTGTGTGCAAAAAGTTAACAGGATAGCATCCTGGTTAGCACTGCTGCACCACAACCTAACAGATCCTGGTTCAAATCTTATCTCATCTGCTGAATTCCTTTGTGTAGACTCTCATAACCCTCAACTCTATAGTGGGAAAAATGGGTTCAGATGATTAATAATAATAATAATACATTTTATTTATATAGCGCCTTTCCCATGCTCAAGGCACTCCACAGAGTTTAAGAAAGAACGGCAGGGTATACAGCAGGGGTTCCCAAACGTTTGGACGTCAAGTACCACCTGAGGTTAAGTGAGTTGCGTTGCATACCACCCGCACCTTGTTGAAAGGGAGGGAGAGCTGTAAGGGGGGGAGTTCGGGTCTAAACCTCCCCAAAATCTGAATAAAAGTTAAAGAATTGGAAGAAATTATGCATAAAATTAATAAAAAAATTTGTGCATGTACATACAGTAAATTGATAAATTCCGCCCCAAAACTAAATCCTGCCTTTGGCCTGTATGTGACGCAGTTACCGAAGACGAAATAGTATCGGCTTTGTGCTTAGATCTAGTGACTACAAAATGATACAGCGGCAGTGCACGTATAACAACAAACGCGAGCGGTTTCTGTGAGGCAGAGTTATCGATGACTAAATAGTGTCGCCATGGGCTTTCATCTAGTGAGCAAAAGTTCAAACAGTGAAGAAGTAGAAGTTGCGGAATTATGGTAGCGTTAAATGAACTAAATACTGATTCGAATAATAGGTTTTATTTATTCAGATGACGAAATTTCACACCACACTAAATTTGGGAATCCACGTATTATTGTATTTAAACAGTTTCATTGGTTTTTGCTCACAACAGGCTTGTCATAAAGGGTTTTGCACAGATAAATTAAATTTCAGCGACCGCGATGCGTACCACCTGAAAAGGCTCCACGTACTGTACCACAGTTTGGGAACCGCTGGTATACAGTATATAGCATTGTACAAACCAAATAAATAAATAAAGAAGATTAAGACAGTAAATTCAGAGGAAAGCCTAACAGACAACATAATTTATGGTCTCGCACACACATACAGGTTACATGAGCATCTTGACAGAGAGATAAACTGAGAGAAGGGGAATAAAGTCAAGTAGAGCTAAAAGCCTTGCTGAACAGATGAGTTTTGAGTTGTTTTTTAGAATGGCTGGAATATAAAAAGCATATATACTGAAATAATATGATGAATCGCACTATGTGTTTTACTGCTACAAGGTGACCAAGCAATGTGAAGGACATATAAATTGTAGAGTTTATTCGAAGTGTGTTAGCAATGAGATTTTGGTAAAAACCTGAAAGGCTGACATTTTAAGATGTGCAATTCACTTTCCTTCTTCTGGCCTCTAAACAAATACAGTGAATTAAAAAGTATTCAGTCCCCGACCATTTTTTCACATGAGTAATTGTCACCACTTGGACTTTGATCAATTTCACTCTAAATTTTTATTTTATTATTAAACGCTCTTTCATAGTACTGCTCGTCTTGCAGCTCTTACAACAAGGAGTCTTTTTTGGACAAGTCTCCATTAATTTTCCACAGAGTCGGATTCTTTCAGTCTTCTTAGTAATAGGATGTTGTACCGTGTTAGCCATTATCGATGCAATGAGTAGTGAAGCAAAAAGACACCTTTTATTTGAGAGTTATAATAATAAAAGGTGTCATCTTGCTTCACTTCACATTTCATTCCTTCTTGCAAAATTGTTCAAGCCCTGCCAGGTTAGTTGGAGAACGGCAGCAATTTTTTTTGTCTCGTCAGAGATATTCAATGAGGTGAAAGTCAGGACTGTGATTAGGTCACTCAACGACATTTTTATTATTTTAAGCCACTTAACTGTTGTTCTGCCAGTGTCTTTTGTCCTGTTGAAAGACAAACTTCCACTCCAGTTTAAGGCTTCTGGTAGATGTATGCAGGCTTTCCTTCAGGATCTCTCTGTGTTGTGCAGCATTAATCTTCAATCCTGACCAGATGGCCAGTCCCTTTTGCTGAGAAACATCATCACAACTGGAACCTGCCACCCCCATTTTACAGTAGGGTTGGAGTTATTTGGCTGATGTGCTCTGTTAGATTTATGCCACACACAGTTCTTAGTGTTGAAGCTAAAAAGTTTCACTTTAGCCTCACCAGACCACAAAACCTTCTGCCACATCTTTGCAGTACCTTTCATCTGACATTTTGTACATTCTTTTTGGACAAGGACCTCTCTTCCATAAAGACCCTTTTTGTGCAATGCCTTGATAACATCCTGTCTAATCGCAGTCATTGAATTCTGCGACTCAATCAGAGTGACACTTGCATGACAGTCAAGTGCCATTCCTGTTTGGTGATTAGGTCCTGAGGTGTGACCTGACCTGGGCAGTCTATCTAGTTTTATCGAGTTTTAGATTTTTTCCACGTCTGTATAATTGACTGCACTGAGCACCAAGGTTTGGTCTGTGCATTTGAGATGGTCTCCTACTCTTCCAGACATCTGTGCTTATCTATTAATATATTCAGTTTGAATTGGTTTGTTCCATATGATAGATAGATAGATAGATAGATAGATAGATAGATAGATAGATAGATAGATAGATAGATAGATAGATAGATAGATAGATAGATAGATACTTTATTAATCCCAAGGGGAAATTCACATATTGTTTGACCTCAGAGTTTTGGGGTATTTATCTTCATAAAGTAATTGAAAACAGGCTAGTGGCACCAAGTTTTCCTGAACCCCCTGAAGAATACTATGTTTTCAGGGCAGCTCTCTTGCTGCCTCATCCCTTAAAAGGAAGACTTTGTCCCTGTGGACATGCAATAGTCTCTTGATCTTCTCCAAGCTCTCCATGGCCTTGCTCTCTTTTGATCAGGGGGACTCAACAATCTTGGTCAGTGCTTTGTCATCTGGCTTCTAGTATTACATGTTTCCATGAGGCCACACCTGCCTCTTTCTGGGCCATTTAATTCACATCCAATCCTGGCAGTTCCCATTGTTCTGAACTGATATGATGCATGATCCCTGCCAGTAAGTGCTTCCCTCTCTTTTCATAGAACCTTGCTGTTTGTCACTCGTTCCTGTCTGCAGCCCCCCTTTTACTTGGCCATCCATCACAACTAGTAATGGAGACAATGTACATATAAACATTTACACTGCAGCTATGTATATTGGGAGGTGGGCACCACAGAAGGGTGTCATATCAAATTAAATCTGCATGATAAAAGAAACAAATATGAGCTACAGGTTGAAAACAGGAAATCAATCCTTATACACCATTCACAAGAGAAGATTTACAAAGCTGTGAGAACATTTGAAAGCTTTTGGATGTTCCAACAGCTTTCACAGAAAAGTGCAAATAGACTGCCAGAAATTAGGTGTCTGTGTTGCCCAGTGAATGTTGTTCATGTCACCAGTTAGTGCTGAGGAAACACTAGTAATATGTAAGTTAGCCTCCATTGACACCAACCTGGCAAATGGATAAGGTGTCGCTGATAGGAAAGCCAAATAAACATTCACAGGCTGCAAGTCCCCTGAAAATGGATTATCATTTGAATGGGGCTTCCTGCCTATTTGAAGCCATGTTGAAATGGATGGGGGTTACAGTGAACTATCTTCAAATGTATTTATAATACTTCAAAATGTACTTTCATCCATTCTTTTTTATTATGCTAAATATGATTGGATGGTCATTGGGGGCCAAGATTCTTTCTCAAAATACAGAGATATATCACCATTGTTATTCAAGGCTGGAAGCAGAATGCTAGGAGACCTGATGGTGATACAAAAAATAACTGGTGTGAAACAACTATGACTAGTCTTTACATCTTTTATACAACAATTTTATATAAAACATTAACATATATCTATTATGAGCAACTTGATATCTGCCTTTATGTTAATAACCAATGTCACGTTGACTGTATGCTGTTTTGTCATTGCATGTTGATTTGTGTGTTCTAAGAGGCCATCACCAAATACAGTACATCATATTGTACCATGTAAAGGGTGGCATGGTAGAGCAGTGTTAATCATGCTGATTCACAGATCCACAGTCTTGGGTTTGAATCTCATACCTGGTCATTCTGCATGTTCCTCCTGTGTCCATGTCAATTTTTGTTATGTCTGCAGGGCAGACAAGATTTGGAGTAATCAGGAAAACAATGTGGAATCACTAACAGGTCAAAACTGTGAGATCAAAGAAAAATTTGTGCCACGGCCAAAACTAAGAGCAAGAAACAAAGTCAAGGATGTAAGCAGAAGAGTGATACACAAAAAAAAAGATTTTCAGCAAGCGCTACAATTGTTTTTTTTTTATCTGCAGCTCAAATAGGGAAAGATTTCCTCAGAGGACCTTTTATATCTGTTGAGTCACTGTATCCAGGTCACAACCTCCATGGACATGCTACTTACAACCATTGCGCTTCCTGACAGCAGATGCCAACATCCATCCATCCACCCATCCATCCTCTTCCGCTTATCCGAGGTCGGGTTGCGGGGGCAGCAGCTTGAGCAGAGATGCCCAGACTTCCCTCTCCCCGGTCACTTCTTCCAGCTCTTCTGGGGGAATCCCAAGGCGTTCCCAGGCCAGCCAGGAGACATAGTCCCTCCAGCGTGTTCTGGGTCTTCCCCGGGGCCTCCTCCTGGTTGGACGTGCCCAGAACACCTCACCAGGGAGGCATCCAGGAGGCATCCTGATCAGATGCCCGAACCACCTCATCTGACTCCTCTCGATGCGGAGGAGCAGCGGCTCTACTCTGAGCCCCTCCCGGATGACTGAGCTTCTCACCCTATCTTTAAGAGAAAGCCCAGACACCCTGCGGAGGAAACTCATTTCAGCCACTTGTATTTGCGATCTCGTTCTTTCGGTCACTTACCCACAGATCATGACCATAGGTGAGGGTAGGAACATAGATCGACTGGTAAATTTAGAGCTTTGCCTTACGGCTCAGCTCGTTTTTCACCACGATAGACCAATGTCGAACCCACATCATTACAGACGCCGCACCGATCTGCCTGTTGATATCACACTCCATTCTTCCCTCACTCGTGAACAAGACCCCGAGATACTTGAACTCCACTTGGGGCAGGATCTCGCTCCCAACCCTGAGAGGGCACTCCACCCTTTTCGGCTGAGGACCATGGTCTCGGATTTGGAGGTGCTGATTCTCATCCCAGCCGCTTCACACTCAGCTGTGAACCGATCCAGAGAGCTGAAGATCACGGCCTGATGAAGCAAACAGGACAACATCATCTGCAAAAAGCAGTGACCCAATCCTGAGTCCACCAAACCGGACCCCTTCAACACCCTGGCTGCGCCTAGAAATTCTGTCCATAAAGTTATGAACAGAATCGGTGACAAAGGGCAGCCCTGGCGGAGTCCAACTCTCACTGGAAGCGGGCTCGACTTACTGCGGCAATGCGGACCAAGCTCTGACACCGGTTGTACAGGACCGAACAGCTCTTATCAGGGGTCCGTACCCCATACTCCCGAGCACCCCACAGGATTCCCGAGGGACACGGTCGAATGCCTTTTCCAAGTCCACAAAACACATGTAGACTGGTTGGGCAAACTCCCATGCACCCTCTAGGACCCTGCTAAGGGTGATGAGCTGGTCCACTGTTCCGCGACCAGGACGAAAACCACACTGTTCCTCCTGAATCCGAGGTTCGACTATCCGATGGACCCTCCTCTCCAGAACCCCCGAATAGACTTTTCCAGGGAGGCTGAGGAGTGTGATCCCTCTATAGTTGGAACACACCCTCCGGTCCCCCTTTTTAAAGAGGGGGACCACCACCCCAGTCTGCCAATCCAGAGGCACTGTCCCGATGTCCATGCGATGTTGCAGAGGCGTGTCAACCAAGACAGTCCTACAACATCCAGAGCCTTAAGGAACTCAGGCGTATCTCATCCACCCCGGGGCCCTGCCACCAAGGAGTTTTTGACCACCTCGGTGACTTCAGTCCCAGAGATGGGAGAGCCCACCTCAGAGTCCCCAGGCTCTGCTTCCTCATTGGAAGGCATGTTAGTGGGATTGAGGAGGTCTTCGAAGTACTCCCCCACCGACCCACAATGTCGAGTGAGGTCAGCAGCGCACCATCCCCACCATATACAGTGTTGACACTGCACTGCTTCCCCTCCTGAGGCGCGGACGGTGGACCAGAATCTCCTGAAGCCGTCCAAAGTCATTCTCCATGGCCTCCCAAACTCCTCCCATGCCCGAGTTTTGCCTCAGCAACAACGAAGCCGATTCGCTTGGCCTGCGGTACCTATCAGCTGCCTCCAGAGACCCACAGGACAAAAAAGTCCTATAGGACTCCTTCTTCAGCTTGACGACATCCCTCACCGCTGGTGTCCACCAATGGGTTCGGGGATTGCCGCCATGACAGGCACCTTACAGCCACAACTCCAGTCAGCAAACCTCAACAATAGAGGCACGGAACATGGCCCATTTGGACTCAATGTCCCCACCTCCCTCGGGGCGTGGTTGAAGTTCTGCGGAGGTGGGAGTTGAAGCTACTTCTGACAGGGGACTCTGCCAGCCGTTCCCAGCAGACCCTCACAACACGTTTGGGCCTACCAGGCCTGACTGGCATCTTCCCCACCGTTGAAGCCAACTCACCACCAGGTGGTGATCAGTTGACAACTCCGCCCCTCTCTTCACCCAAGTCTCCAAGACATATGGCCGCAAGTCCGACGACACGACCACAAAGTCGATCATCGAACTGAAGGCCTAGGGTGTCCTGGTGCCAAGTGCACATATGAACACCCTTATGCTTGAACATGGTGTTCGTTATGGACAATCCGTGGCAAGCACAGAAGTCCAATAACAAAACACTGCTCGGGTTCAGATCAAGGGGCCATTCCTCCCAATCACGCCCTTCCAGGTCTCACTGTCATTGCCCACGTGAGCATTGAAGTCTCCCAGCAGAACGAGGGAGTCCCCAGAAGGTACGCCCTCTAGCACCCTCCAGAGACTCCAAAAAGGGTGGATACTCCAAACTGCTGTTCAGCGCATACGCACAAACAGTCAGGACCCTCCCCCCACCCGAAGGTGGAGGGAGGCCACCCTCTCGTCCACCGGGTAAACCCCAATGCACAGGCTCCAAGTCGGGGGGCAATAAGTATGCCCACACCTGCTCTGTGCCTCTCACCGGGGGCAACACCAGAGTGGTAAAGAGTCCAGCCCCTCTCAAAGAGATTGGTTCCAGAGTCCAAGCTGTGCGTCAAGGTGAGCCCGACTATATCTAGCCGGAACCTCTCGACCTCGCGCAGTAGCTCAGGCTCCTTCCCCTTCAGAGAAGTGACATTCCACGTCCCAAGAGCCAGCTTCTGTAGCCAATAATCAGACCGCCAAGGTCCCCGCCTTCGGCCTCCACCCAACTCACACTGCACCCGACCTCCTTGGCCCCTCCCATAGGTGGTGAGCCCTTGGGAAGGGGGACCCATGTTGCCTCTTCGGATTGTGCCTGGCTGAGCCCCATGGGTGCAGGCCCGGCCACCAAGCGCTTGCCATCAAGCCCCAACTCCAGGTCTGGCTCCAGAGGGAGGCTCCGGTGACCCGCATCCAGGCGAGGGAAAATGCCGTCCAAGGTTTTTGATCTTCATAGGAGACTGGACAGCGGATGCCAACAGTGCTGTGAATATGCACAATTGCCTCTAAAAGGATAATTCCTATCAGTTTTTCACCCACATCCTCCAAGATGAGCAGGTTAGGTTAACTGGTAACTCCTCGGTGTGACTGAGTGAGTCAGTGATAGATGGGCATTCTGCCTTATTTCCAGTGCTGCCAGGATGGGCTCGAGCCCCCCTGTAAAATGTAAGACTTTTGTGGAGAGGGGCACTAGGGCTGAATGACAGAGAGTCCTAGAAATTGCAGTGTGGAAGTCAGAGGCTCACTTGCTCAGCTGGGCTTGGGGGTTTCCCATTAGCTCAATTGAATAAGCTACTGCTTACTTATTCTGAGGCCTTAAGTTCATGGCCAACCTCTCCAAGCTAGGATGTGCAATGGAGATGAGCAGGGGCCTGAGCAATGGCACTTTGGTGACAATAAATGTCTTTGGGTTGTTGAAGAAAGACAATGCAGACAAACAAGGATATGCAAATTCCTCAAAGACATTGACTGGAACAGGACTCAAACCTATTCTCCTGAAGCTGTGAAGCTAACCCTTGTGCCAAAGTGCAGCTATGGATATTAGAGGCCATTTAGATGATTTGCATTGAACTTAAGGTAACCTCTTGGTATCCTTCCGTGCATAGCTTTTCTCTCTTCATAAGCCTAAAATCTGAGTTTAAGCCAAGGGATACAGAATTGGTGATTTAACGGAAATTGAACTTGTTCAGTTAGTGGTTCAGTACACAATCTACTATTGAAAGAAAGACAATCCAAAATCAGGGTCAACAAACAATGAAAAGTTAGAAATCCTGTTAAAATTAAATGAGAAAGAAACATGATAAAGTGAGTGCACTAAGCAGGCTCATGTCAAAGTGACATCCACGTGAAAAGCTGATGCCAAATCAGTTAGGGCATACAGTAACATTTGAACCCAGTATACTAAAGGTGTCGGGCAGCAGCACTGATCACTGTGCCTCCATTCCATCCTCTACATGAATAATGTGAGCAAAACAGAAAGGGGAATGTCACATATAATCTTACAACATAACTTTCAGGAGTTTCACTTTGAAGTTTGAGTCTAATCAACCATTATCTTTAGTTTTGTCTTCTGCATTCAGCATTAGATGCTCATTAACTGTGGCCTGAATTTTAAATGACACACCTCATATACTGTTGAGAATGCTTTGCATCATATCTTTCTGTTTATACTAAATATTCAATTTTAGTTGGTCTCTTTTATAGTCAGGACTGTTCTATTTTTCTACTCTAATCCTGCATGCTTTTTGTTCCTTTTACCTTTTTATTAGGGTTTTGAAACACGAAGAACTCATTTCTGCTCTTTAAATCATTTTTGGATCCATTCTTTAAGATGTAAATAATTTTTCACATCCTTCCCAACTTAATTTGTTTTCCTAAGGGGATCCACTATCTTTTGGGTTGGTTGCTGTGGAAACTAGCTTGGTAGCAGGATATACAGTATTATATCATTGACGGGACTGAGGATTTCTGGGTTATCCATAATTAGGTGTGCTTCATAGTGAATTCGGATTAACAGAAACTTTGCAATGGTTTCAACAGAACAATTTTTGGTTTAACAAAAGATTTTTAGTTATTGAATTTGCTCGAGGGCCGCACGGTGTCGCAGTGGGTAGTGCTGCTGCCTCACAGTTAGGAGACCCAGGTTTGCTTACCAGGTCCTCCCTGTGTGGAGTTTGCATGTTCTCCCCGTGTCTGCGTGGGTTTCCTCCGGGTACTACGGTTTCCTCCCACAGTCCAACAGGCGATTCTAAATTGTCCCTAGTGTGTGCTTGGTGTGTGCTTGGTGTGTGTGTGTGTGTGCCTTTTATCATCTCCATTGCCTTTCATTGTCTCAACTGTAACACCTACGTTGCATCAACTCCGAAAACCCTTTATTACCCTGCAATGCTCTGAATCTGACCAGTCGTTTTTAATTACTTCATGTTGTCTAGACCTGTGCTGGCATCCTCTGATACATTCTGAATATTTACCATAATTCTCTCATGAGCTTGTTCGG
Source organism: Polypterus senegalus (assembly GCF_016835505.1). NCBI lineage: Eukaryota > Metazoa > Chordata > Cladistia > Polypteriformes > Polypteridae > Polypterus > Polypterus senegalus. The sequence continues at coordinate 75,269,393 of NC_053155.1, forward strand.
CTCTGAGGCTCCAGAGGTGGGACTCCATCTTTATTCTTGTATCAGACACAAAAATGCTTTTCACTAAACAGCAATATTGTCTTTTGTGTGGTTATTTAGGAGTTTAGTTTTTCATCTTAAATGTTTGCCTGTTGATACCTAATGGGCCCTTATGGACTAACCTGTCTGTGATGGATTGGCGCTCCAATAAGATTGGTTTCTTACAGTATTTGTTTTATATATCCTCTGTTTAATCCTATTTGCTTGGACCCCTCAATTAAGAAAGTTTGAGAATAGAGTGATGGAATTCAAACATATTCCGTTGATTCAATCACCTTGAGACAAACTAAACTGAATATATAATTATTATAGATATTCAGAGTCTGGTAGAGCCAACTTATTCGTAAAGTGAGCTGTTCATTTAAACATAATAGCTTACTATGAAAGAGAATGCACAACACTTAACTGAACAGTAGTTTGTGTTCAGACTGAGTTTAAAGACTGCGTTACAATTGTTATGTTTTGTTTTTTTCTGAATTTTGTCACTTTCTCACACCTTCATGTTTGTTCTATGGTTAGGTACTTTGTAGTGGTTGATCATTTTACCCCAGTCTCTTTTCTAGGGCTGTTTTCTGGTGTAAACTCTATATTATATGTCACCTGATTGCTGAGGCTCCTTGCTGAAGCATTAGTTTGCAACTCATTTCTCGTGCTTTTTGACTCTCTTTTACGTGTGTCCCTCCTTTTCCCGTTTGTTCCTTGAGTATTGTTAGTCTCTGAACATTTTTGTTTGGATTTCCTGCCTTATACAATTTGACTCTTGTTCATGGATGTTTTTCTTGATAAGCATTTTGGTAATCATTTACATTGCCTTTTGTTTTGCTTATTTAGTATTTTGGTATTCTTTGATTGTCATTGCTTTTTTGTTTTGAAGTGTTATTTGTACTTTATTTATTGAGTTTTACTTACTTTATTTTATATGGTAAATTAGGTATACAGGTTTTGTTTATTTGGTCAGGGGCTTTGGTGGCTCCCCTCTTTTTGGGTGTTGCATTTTTTTTGTGATTTTTACACCCTAGGAGTGTGGAAGCATCAATCATTTTTGAATTATTTGCGCCTTGAAGTTTAAAGGCCTTTATTACAACAAAATCCATCCATCCATCCATCCATTGTCCAACCTGCTATATCCTAACTACAGGGTCATGGGGGTCTGCTGAAGCCAATCCCAGCCAACACAGGGTGCAAGGCAGGAAACAAACCCCGGGCAGGGCGCCAGCCCACCGCAGTACAACAAACTAAAGGTAAAGAATAACACGCTATATAATGTAAGACACAGATGAATACCAAAGCTCAATGACCTTCATAAGGACCTGGGGCCTCATGTATAAACGGTGCGTACGCACAGAAATGTTGCGTAAGAACTTTTCCACGTTCAAATCGCGATGTATAAAACCTACACTTGGCGTAAAGCCACACACTTTTCCACGGTACCTCATACCTTGTCGTACGCAAGTTCTCCGCTCGGTTTTGCAGACTGGCGGCACCCAGCGTCAAAGCAATGGTACTGTTCTTGTGTGATTACTCATTATTTTCACTTTATAAATACATAGAAACTAACCGCATATTGTTTATTAGTGTAATGCATCTGATTGTAATTAACTCGTAACAATATAATGGTCCAGGGAACAGCCATAGTATTCCAAATACCATAACTGTTTTAGCGTTGTTACTCTCACTTCTCCTTCTTCTTCTTCTTCTTCTTTCAGCTCCTCCCGTTAGGAGTTGCCACAGCGGATCATCTTTTTCCATATTACTCTCACTGCACCACGTGGAGTATTTATATCACTGTATTGAGTGTGAATCACAGCAGCAGCTGATCGGAAAGAGAATTATCGGTATACAGCTTTAAGGACACGCTACCTCAGCCACTGCAAAACGTTTTAAAGCCTTTCCTGTACGGACCTCGCGGTTCAGAAACAGTTTAATCCCAAGAACTTTAAATGCAGCCAATCAATTGCTCCTTGTAGAACGGTTTGTACTTATAAGTACAATCACCCCACTGTAAACTTGCACTACAGTTATAATATCGCACAACCTGAGCCACTTTATAAAGCGCGTATTTACATATGATGACGATATCATTTTTAAGGTGAAATGCAGCAAAATATGTTTGTTAAATTATACACATAAAACTTTAACTTCATTTAAATAATCTATATTCTTCACTGGGAGTGTCTTTAAGGATAGAATAATTAAACATGTACTACGAAGATATTTCAATGTTCTTTAAACGTTTTGAAGAATCGGCGCTAAGCTTACAGATGGCTTAACTTCTATTACACAGCTGATTGTGTGGCGATCGATTACTTGGGGAAAGAAAAGCAAGGACTCTTGGGGCGGCCACGCCAATATATATTGAATATAAAACAGAAAGAGAAAATAACAACACAGCTAAAAACGCAGCGACAAATTTCGATAAAAGATAAATGCTTGTCATGAGCACGAGGCTCATGAAACACATGTTTAATAATGTGCTTTAGCTCCTATCATCATGAAAATGACATCACGTATACATCTCAGTATTTTAGTTATTCAGAAGGCTGTAATATCACGAATGTAATGGACTCTGTGTCCAATTGGAGGAAGAGAGACAGTTTAAGAAGCAAGTAGTGATTCACACACATAGATCACATACGAGTAGAAGATCAAATACAAAACAAAGCATTTAACGTGCTACTTTAATTACGATGTAATTTTGAGAAACTGGTTAATTAAACGATTTTAAGATGAAGTTTATAATGTTCTACTAAATGACAAAATAAACTACGTGATTAAAGTGGAAATGTCGAGATTGAAGTGGACATTTCGTGCTTTTTCCCCACCGTGTGCCTTTTTCTCTGTACCCTAATAAGCTTTCACATGACACTAAGAAAGTGGGCTTACAACTCTTCTTTTCATGGCAACTTTGATATGTGACTTCTTTTTTATTTCCGGCACTGTGCGATTTTGTGAACGTGAGCTTTCAAGTTTCTCCAACACGCTATATCACTCGATCAACTTCCTTCTGTTGATTATACCACGGTTTATTTGAACAAATAGTATGTTTTTCCTTTGCCTCCACTTGGTATTCGCTGAAATTCTTATGTTTCCCCCCGTGCTTTTCCCATTGTCTTTTCACAGAAGGCTGCGCTTAAGGGCGATTTATATTGATTTGCATATTCAAATAGGCGTAATTCTGGGAGGATTTGGGGCGTTACATAATGCACGTGCACGAGCGTTAGTTTTCACGCTGATCGGGATTTATGTAACGAAAGAACGTGGAAGTTGGAGTACGCACAGATTCCTGCATCTGGATTTTTCTGTGCGTAAGCACATTTCGGCTTTTGTGCTTACGCCATGTTATAGTGCGAGTTCTACGCACGGCGTTATACATGAGGCCCCTGGTGTAACACAGGAGTGTTTGTCAGAATGGCCGTACAGGACACTTAAATGTTAAAGAAATTTGAATCAATTAACCTATATCTAACCTGAATATAAGGAGAAACAAATCTTCAAACATGTTCACCCCTTTTTAAGGGAATTAGCGCATAGCTTAGATCAAAGATGTGTCTGTTAATTGCATATAAAAAAAAGACATTTTCTAAAGTCAGTGCCAGTAAGATGGTCCTCCTAATACCCTGGGAATAAAAAGGCATTTGTCATATACTTTAATAATAATAAAACTAAATACATTGTGCATGAAAAGGATTGTTGCTATCCTAATAAAAGTTTCATCATCTGATTTTGAGGTAACGTGTTGCTTCATTTATTCTCAATCACAGCATTGAGTCTGCATAGATGTGTACGTATCAAAGGCCAGTTTTTTCTTGCTGCATATTAATCTTCTTGTATTTCATCTGGTGGTTTCTATGTTGCAAGCATTGGTAATAAAGCCTGCTAAGAAGAATGCTTTGTGTTAATGTCTCAGGAAAAGCCAAAAGGGGAAAACAATTCCACGTCTAAAGGTGGGGCTGAACTTTTAAAATGTGCTGAAACAACTGAAACAACAAGAGCATATCAATTTACAGGATCGAAATCTGCAAAGAAATCCCATTCAGCATGTGTTACTATAGGCCTTTGGGGCTGCAGACACTCATTCAGTGCTGTCAGCATTTGGATACAATTAAGGGAGTCAACTCCATAGAGAAGGGCAAAGTAAAACAAAAATGGCAAAGGGAATGTAAGTATTTGAAATTAAAACAAAATATGCATACTGGGCCTTCAGAAAATATTCAGACTTTTTGCATATTTTGTTATGTCACAGCCTTGTGCTAAAATCTTTTAAATGAATATTTTACATTATTAGACAATACTCAAGAATCCAGACTGGCTTAAGAAAAACAGATTTTGGATTTTTTTGCAAATGCAATAAACATCAAAAACTGAATCGTTACACAAGTATTTAGAGCCTTGAAATTTGGCCCAGGTGTATCCCGTGCTATTGATTCTTTTTTAGAGGATTCTACACCTTATTTGGAGTCCACCTGTGATCATTTCAACTGATTGGACATAATTAGGAAAGGCAAACACCTGTCTATAGAATGTCTCACAGCTGACATTGTTTAGCAGAACAAAAACCAAGCCATGAGGTTGAAGGAATTGCTTGCGGAGCATAGAGACAGGATTGTGTCGAAGGCACTGATATGGGAAACAACAAACAGTGGCCTCCACAATTCTTGAATGAAATACTGTATGTTTGGAACAACTACGACTCTTTCTAGAGCTGGCTGTCTGTCCAAACTAATCAACTTCTGGTGAAGGACCATGGTAAGAAATATGAGCAAGAACCCAACGGTTATTTTGCTAAGCTCCAGAGAACCTGTATGGAGATGGAGAAAACCTCCAGAAGGATAACCATCATCGCAGCACTTCACTAATGTGGGCTTTATGGCAAAGTTGCCAGATGACACATGAAAGTCCACATGGAGTTTGCAAAAAGGCACCTGAAGGACTCTTACACTATGAAAACCAAGATTCTGTGGTATGATCAAACCAAGATTTTACTTTTTGGAGGAAACCAGGCACCACTCATCTATACAATA